>NC_084613.1:72697428-72747428 GCF_033978795.1 Nerophis ophidion
TGTATGTCAATCCATCAATGTTTGTTTATATAGCCCTAAATCCCAAGTGTTTCAAAGGGCTGCACAAGCCACAACGACATCCTCGGTTCAGAGGCCACATAAGGGCAAGGAAAAACTCACGACCTAGTGGGATGTCAATGTGAATGACGAGGAGAAACCTTGGAGAGGATCCCTCACCCCCTTCTAGGCGATACCGGCTGCAATGGACGTCGAGTGGGTCCAACATAATAATGTGAAAGTCCAGTCCATAGTGGATCCAACAATAGTGAGAGTCCAGTGCATAGTAGATCTAACATGATAGTGAGAGTCCAGTCCATAGTGGATCCAACCTAATAGTGACAGTCCAGTCCATAGAGAATCTAAACTAATAGTGAGAGTCCAGTCCATAGTGGATCTAACGTAATAGTGAGAGTCCAGTCCATAGTGGATCTAACATAATAGTGGGAGTCCAGTCCATAGTGGATCTAACATAATAGTAAGAGTCCAGTCCATAGTGGATCCAACGTAATAGTGAGAGTCCAGTCCATAGTGGATCTAACATAATAGTGAGAGTCCAGTCTATAGTGAATCTAACATGATAGTGAGAGTCCAGTCTATAGTGGATCTAACATAATAGTGAGAGTCCAGTCCATAGTGGATCTAACATAATAGTGAGAGTCCAGTCAATAGTGGATTTAACATAATAGTGAGAGTCCAGTCCATAGTGGATCCAACATAATAGTGAGAGTACAGTCCATAGTGGATATAACATAATTGTGAGAGTCGAGTCCATAGTGGATCTAACATAATAGTGATAGAGTCCAGTCCATAGTGGATCTAACATAATAGTAAGAGTCCAGTCCATAGTGGATCTAACATAATAGTGAGAGTCCAGTCCATAGTGGATCTAACATAATAGTGAGAGTCCAGTCCATAGTGGATCTAACATAATAGTGAGAGTCCAGTCCATAGTGGATCTAACATAATAGTGAGAGTCCAGTCCATAGTGGATCTAACATAATTGTGAGAGTCCAGTCCATAGTGGATCTAACATAATAGTGAGAGTCCAGTCCATAGTGGATCTAACATGATAGTGAGAGTCCAGTCCATAGTGGATCTAACTTGATAGTGAGAGTCCAGTCCATAGTGGATCTAACATAATAGTGAGAGTCCAGTCCATAGTGGATCTAACATAATAGTGAGAGTCCAGTCCATAGTGGATTTAACATAATAGTGAGAGTTCAGTCCATAGTGGATCCAACATAATTGTGAGAGTCCAGTCCATAGTGGATCTAACATAATAGTGAGAGTCCAGTCCATAGTGGATCTAACATAATAGTGAGAGTCCAGTCCATAGTAGATCTAACATAATAGTGAGAGTCCAGTCCATAGTGGATCTAACATAATAGTGAGAGTCCAGTCCATAGTGGATCCAACATGATAGTGAGAGTCCAGTCCATAGTGGATCTAACATAATAGTGAAAGTCCAGTCCATTGTTATTTAATTATATATATATCCATCCATCCATCCATTTTCTACCGCTTATTCCCTTGTGGGGTCGCGGGGGGCGCTGGCGCCTATCTCAGCTACAATCGGGTGTATATATATATATATTTGTGTACTGCAGGGGTCACTAACGCGGTGCCCGCGGGCACCAGGTAGCCCGTAAGGACCAGATGAGTCGCCCGCTGGCCTGTTCTAAAAATAGCTCAAATAGCAGCACTTACCAGTGAGCTGTCTCTATTTTTTAAATTGTATTTATTTACTAGCAAGCTGGTCTCGCTTTGCTTGACATTTTTAATTCTAAGAGAGACAAAACTCAAATAGAATTTGAAAATCCAAGAAAATATTTTAAAGAGTTGGTCTTCACTTGTTTAAATAAAATCATTTATTTTTTTTACTTTGTTTCTTATAACTTTCAGAAAGACAATTTTAGAGAAAAAAATACAACCTTAAAAATGATTTTAGGATTTTTAAACACATATACCTTCTTACCTTTTAAATTCCTTCCTCTTCTTTCCTGACAATTTAAATCAATGTTTAAGTAAATATTTTTTTTATTGTAAAGAATAATAAATACATTTTAACATGATTCCCCCTTTTTAGCTTCTGTTTTTTCGACAAAGAATATGTGTGAAATATTTCTTCAAACTTATTATGATTAAAATTCAAAAAAAATATTCTGGCAAATCCAGGAAATCTTTAGGATCGAATTTAAATCTTATTTCAAAGTCTTTTGAATTAAAATGTTCTGGAAAATCTAGAAGAAATAATGATTTGTCTTTTTTTAGAAATATAGCTTGGTCCAATTTGTTATATATTCTAACAAAGTGCAGATTGGATTTTAACCTATTTAAAACATGTCATCAAAATTGTAAAATTAATCTTAATCAGGAAAAATTAATAATGATTTTCCTTAAATTCTTTTTTAAATGTTTTCAAAAATATTCAAATTAGCTAGTTTTTCCTCTTCTTTTTTTCGGTTGTATTTTGAATATTAAAGAGTCGAAATTGAAAATAAACTATGTTTCAAAATTAAATGTTCATTTTTTTCCTGTTTTCTCCTCTTTTAAACCGTTCAATTAAGTTTTTTTTTCATCATTTATTCTCTACAAAAAACCTTCCGTAAAAGGAAAAAAAATGTACGACGGAATGACAGACAGAAATACCATTTTTTAATTTATTCATATAGATTTATTTATTAAAGGTAAATTGAGCAAATTGGCTATTTCTGCCAATTTATTTAAGTGTGTATCAAACTGGTAGCCCTTTGCATTAATCAGTACCCAAGAAGTAGCTCTTGGTTTCAAAAAGGTTGGTGACCCCTGGTGTACTGTATTATTTATTCCATTCATATTATCAATAGTAAAAGTATTTTTTATATATAAATACAATTTATCCTACTCGGCATCCTCCATTTCAGAGATACTGTATACAAGGTGTACCATAAATAATAAAAAAAAAAACAGTAAAGTTCCAGTATTATTAGTTAAATTTTAACTGTCTTTTAAATTGCGATATTTGTGTGTGAGTGGAAAAAAAGTCACAACATGAAAAAAGGGATTTCAATTGCTGTTAATCACACACGTCTTTGTGAAGGTTATCCTGATGTAATAAAAGTCAGTTTTTATGCTAATGACTGGGTTGCATGTGTAATTGGCTGAAATGACCTAATGAGGTCACGGTTTGACATTTATTGGTGTGGAAATATGACGGCAGCTTTTGTCAAGTAGGAGGAAAAAAAAAACCAATAGAACAGTCCATGTTGTGGTACACAAGGATGAAGATCTTTTGGATGGGTTTCATAGGAAAATGTGAATTGCTTTATCTGAAATTTTGAAGCGTTCATCACTGTCGTGTTTGCTGGATGTGGCGAGTAAACCGTGACGCCAAACACGATGCAGGCCTGCGTGATCCCATGCGGTTCATATTCTCTCACATTCGAGCCTCATGCTGTTTGCTCGTCTTATCAGACCTCAGTGGACTGGGTTGGATAAGTCAATGCTTCGCAGCCTTTTCCCTTTTCCACAGGTTGCATGTAGGGGTGTAACGGTACGTGTATTTGTATTGAACCGTTTCGGTACGGGGGTTTTGGTTCGGTTCGGAGGTGTACCGAACGACACGGACATATTAAGTAGCGCACCGCACGTTTTGTAAACAATGCACACTGAGGCACCATGAATGGATCCCGACTTAAACAAGTTGAAAAACTTATGAGGGTGTTACTGTGGAGGACTATTGCTTCCGGGTTCTTCGGACCACCAGGGACAGACATGACAGGCTTCGTTCAATTTAGGACAGGGCTTTATTTTCCTTTAAATCTCCTTCCTGCTTTCCAGCAATTGTCTTTTTGCACGTCTTTCTGCTTTTCAGCAAGTATCTGTCCGTCTCTCTCTCTCGACACCTCCCGACTGCGGCCTTTTACAGAGCGACAGGTGATTAGACAAACACTTTCTGCTGTGTCATCCAATCACCTGTCGCCACACCCCGCTTCCCCGCAGGCGCACAGGCCACGCCCATCACAGTTACCATTTACAGTTGTGATCAAAATTATTCAACCCCCACACAATTTTGGTGTTTTATCAAGTTGGACATTTATTCCGTATTTTGTTTATAGTCATATCAAATAAAGATGTGTCAAATAGACAAATGCAACTTAAATTGTAACACTGTATTTGACAAAATACCAAAAAAGGACATTTTTCTCAATATCTCATTGACAAAATGATTCAACCCCAGAGATCATTATCCATGCGTTTGTTACGCC
The DNA here is from genome assembly GCF_033978795.1 of Nerophis ophidion. Lineage (NCBI taxonomy): Eukaryota > Metazoa > Chordata > Actinopteri > Syngnathiformes > Syngnathidae > Nerophis > Nerophis ophidion. The sequence goes on from NC_084613.1 coordinate 72,701,676, forward strand.
TCGTCTCGATTACTGTAACGTATTATTTTCGGTTCTCCCCATGTCTAGCATTAAAAGATTACAGTTGGTACAAAATGCGGCTGCTAGACTTTTGACAAGAACAAGAAAGTTTGATCACATTACGCCTGTACTGTCTCACCTGCACTGGCTTCCTGTGCAGTTTAGATGTGACTTTAAGGTTTTACTACTTACGTATAAAATACTACACGGTCTAGCTCCATCCTATCTTGCCGATTGTATTGTACCATATGTCCCGGCAAGAAATCTGCGTTCAAAGGACTCCGGCTTATTAGTGATTCCTAAAGCCCAAAAGAAGTCTGCGGGCTATAGAGCGTTTTCCGTTCGGGCTCCAGTACTCTGGAATGCCCTCCCGGTAACAGTTCGAGATGCTACCTCAGTAAAAGCATTTAAGTCTCACCTTAAAACTCATCTGTATACTCTAGCCTTCAAATAGACCTCCTTTTAGACCAGTTGATCTGCCGCTTCTTTTCTTTGTTCTCCTATGTCCCTCCTCCCTTGTGGAGGGGGTCCAGTCCGATGACCATGGATGAAGTACTGGCTGTCCAGAGTCGAGACCCAGGATGAAGCGCTCGTCGAGACCCAGGATGGACCGCTCGCCTGTGTATCGGTTGGGGACATCTCTACGCCACTGATCCGCCTCCGCTTGAGATGGTTTCCTGTGGACGGGACTCTCGCTGCTGTCTTGGATCCGCTTTGAACTGAACTCTCGCGGCTGTGTTGGAGCCACTATGGATTGAACTTTCACAGTATCATGTTAGACCCGCTCGACATCCATTGCTTTCGGTCCCTTAGAGGGGGGGGTTGCCCACTTATGAGGTCCTCTCCAAGGTTTCTCATAGTCAGCATTGTCACTTGCGTCCCACTGGATGTGAATTCTCCCTGCCCATTGGGTGTGAGTTTTCCTTGCCCTTTTGTGGGTTCTTCCGAGGATGTCGTAGTCATAATGGTTTGTACAGTCCTTTGAGACATTTGTGATTTAGGGCTATATAAATAAACATTGATTGATTGATTGATAGTTACATGCATCTTTAGTACTTAGTAGAACACCCTTCGGCAGTAATTACATCCTTCAAACGTGATACACAACCAGACACAAGCTTCTTGCAACCATCTACAGGTATTTTAGCCCATTCCTCTTGGGCAAAGGCCTCCAGTTCATTCATATTCTTGGGCTTGCGTGCTGCAACTGCCTTCTTCAAGTCCCACCACAGCTTTTCTATAGGATTTAGGTCTGGCGACTGTGAAGGCCACTCCAGAGTCTTCCAGTCCTTCTTCTGCAACCACTCTGATGTTGATTTGGGGGTATGCTTGTGATCCTTGTCCTGTTGGAAGGTCCAACGTCTCCCCAGCCTCAGCTTCATCACTGACTTCATGACATTTGCAGCTAATATATCCTGCTAGGAAATAGAATTCATAATGCCTTGAACGCGCTGGAGATTCCTGGTACCTGAGGCAGAGAAACAGCCCCAGAGCATGATTGACCCCCCACCATGCTTAACAGTAGGCAAGGTGTTCTTCTCTTTGTAAGCTTCATTTTTTCTCCTCCAGACATAACGTTGATTCATAGGCCCAAAGAGTTCCAGTTTTGTCTCATCACTCCAAAGAACAGTTTCCCAAAACCTTTGGGGTTTGTCCAGATGATTTGTGGCATAATGGAGTCTATTTTTTCTTGTGCCTGGTAGTCAGAAGTGGGGTGCCCCTGGGAGTTCTGGCATGGAGGCCTTCATCTCGTAGTGCGGGCCTTATTGTCTGGGACGAAACCTGCGTTCCCCCCTCTGCAATGTCCTGTTGTAGTTCCTTAGCTGTTACCCGGGGGTTTTTCACCACTGTACGCTTCAAATACCGGACCACATCCTCTTTCTACCACGCCCAGGTAGTGTTTCCACTGTGCCTTTAGCTTTAAACTTGCAAATTATGCTCCCAACTGTGTCTCTTGGAATGTGTAATGTCTTTGCTATTTTCTTATATCCATATCCTTTCTTAACAAGAGAAATTACCTCCTCTCTTGACTTCTTTGACCACTCCCTGGACTTCACCATGTTGCAAATACACCATTGACCATCTACAAGAAGCTGAGCGTCACAGTCTTTTTCAATCAGTTTAATTGTTGCTCGTTATGGTTCTAATCACATCTACAGGTGTTTTCAACACCTGATTAAAAATACCTTATTCAAATTCTGTTCTTAAGAGTTACACCGTACCAAACACACAGAAACAAACAGGCGTGCCGAACGCACGGGAAGCTAAGGCAACAACTTATCACAGAGTCTAGAACAGGAATACATAAACGTGACTGTTGCTTACCGCAAACAAGGAAGCCAGGACGAGTGATCAAAAGGGCAGGCTTAAATAGTGTCTCTTGATTAGACACAGGTGTGTCCCAAACAACAGAGGCAGGTGAAAATCATAAGTAACCATAGTGACCAAACAAAAAAAGAAGTGCAACCAGGAACTAAAGAAGTCCAAAACTAACAGAACATAACTAAACTAAACATGATCCAGACCACGGATCATGACACACAAAGTCCTAGTCTTGACCTGAACTTGCATTACAGTTTATTTGCTACTACATCACTATCTAACACAGATGGTGTCAGAAGTGGGATTGCCCCAAAATTAAGTATAGAATAGAATGAACTTTATTGTCATTATATTTGCATATAACGAGATTAAAGACTCCAACTTAAGGTGCGGTAGTGGGAACAAATATGGGGTTAAATAAATGACATAAGAGGTAAAAAGGAATAACTAACAATTGAAATAAACAGACTACTATCCAATAAAAATAATAAGCAATCCTGTACAATATACAAAACAGTATAGAAGTACAAAATACAAAATACTGTACAATATACAAAGCAATATAGGGTAATTAGAATGAAATAGATCCACAAACGTCTTGATCTGGACTTGCATTGCAGGGATTTTGCTACTACAACACTCTGTGACGGTCTCAAGCCGTCGCCTTGCGGGTTCCATGGACCACCAAGGAAGGACATGACTTCGAGCAGTTTGACTTTGTTTATTTTTCAATAAACACCTCAGTCCAGGTCGTTTTTCCGCTCCTCTTTTCCGCTCGCACGTCGTCTGTCTTCGGCTCTCCTCCTCTCTTGCCCTGCGTCAGCCGCACTCCTGCTTCTTCCAGTCTCTCCGCCTCTGTCCCCTCGCGTTCACAGCTGCCGCCCCTTTTAACAGTGCGAGAGGATTCATTAATTGTATCCAGGTGCGCGATCCAAGCACCTGATTTCGCTTGTGGCTCGCCATCTCCGCCTCCTCGCCGCCATCTTGGGCCGGGCTCCAGCGTGCCCTGCCGCTCTGTTGGACCGTCGGCTCTGCCTCTCCACAACTCGCTATCAATCAATCATCAATCAAAGTTGATTTGTATAGCCCTAAATCACGAGTGTCTCAAAGGGCTGCACAAGCCACAACGCTTCCATGAGCTAATGCAACGAAATTCCGTTCTTATCTGTACTGTAAAGTTCAAATTTGAATGACAATACAAGTAAGTCTAAGTCGAAAAGCTCGAAACGAAGGACAATAACGTCGCGGCCGCTAATAAACACCGGCTGAAGGTCAGACTCGTCACGGCGCAGGCACCCCAAAAGAAATAAAAAAAATTACACAGCGCCGTTGCCGAAAGTGGCGCTAACAATATGTCACAGTAAATTACATTCCCCAACAGACGTGCACACACGCTGGCCTCAGACATTGACCTCTCTTGCCAATCAGTGCAGGAATGAAGAGAAGGCTGCAAAAAAAAAAAAAAGGCCAACGGTGCTGCCAGCTATGACATGAGAGGCGTTATTAGCATATAAATGAGATAAGGGATGCTGTGGTTGTTAGGAAGCGGAATGGCACGTGTGCATAGATCATGCAGGGTAATGACACCAACAATCAATGAGAGCAAATGAAAATGAAATATCAACATTAGGTCGCCGTTTGGAAGCTTGTTAATGCACGTGATGACTAACAGAGCTGTGGCATCACTAATTAATCCCCACGTTTACCGCTCAGCTCAATTCAATCTCGATAAGTGCAGTTAATTACGGGCGGAGCTAAGGTGAACGTCATGTTCCTTTTTTTTTGTTTTTTTGTACGGGGTTGTTGTGTCATATCACGGTGCAATGGTGGCATTTATTAGCAGACGGAGCAGCGCACCTGGGAAAGAATTGAGCGGGCGTGACATTTCAGCAATTAGTCGGTGGCCTTCTGTTGTGGCTCAGCTCGTTATGGCTTTGATTTGGACATACACACGCGTGCAGAACAACATCTGGTATTTGCATTGGGAGCTACAATCCGATAGAAAAGAAAGTTGCACCACAGAAGTTTCTTCATAGTGTAATGATCTGTTCCAGGGTCAAGCTGCGGCCGATTATTGTACTGGAAATATTTTGAGCGACATACTGTTAAAGGCCTACTGAAATGAGATTTTCTTATTCAAACTGGGATAGCAGGTCCATTTTATGTGTCATACTTGATCAATTCGCGATATCGCCATATTTTTGCTGAAAGGATTTAGTAGAGAACATCGACGATAAATGTTTGCAAGTTTTGGTCGCTAATAAAAAAGCCTTGTCTCTACCGGAAGTAGCAGACGATGTGCGCGTGACGTCACGGGTGGTGGAGCTCCTCACATCCGCACATTGTTTACAATCATGGCCACCAGCAGCTAGAGCGATTCGGACCGAGAAAGCGATGATTTCCCCATTAATTTGAGCGAGGATGAAAGATTTGTGAATGAAGAAAGTGAGAGTGAAGGACTAGAAAAAAAAGAAAAAGAAAAAAAAAGACTAGACGGAAATGGGAGCGATTCAGATGTTATTAGACAAATTAACTAGGATAATTCTGGAAAATCCCTTATTTGTTTATTGTGTTACTAGTGTTGTAGTGAGATTATAAGGTCGTACCTGTACAACTTAAAGGTCGGCCGCGCACCGTTCTTCAGCACCAGTCGACGGGTGGTGGCAATGCCCATCCCTGCCCTTCGCAAGGGACCCTCTTCGAAACACGATCTTTCGAAATGATCGCTGCATTAATACACTGTACTTTGTGTGTGTGGTCCAATCCAATAATAATAGTGTGCGGCAAGAAAGTGGCGTGAACCTGGAACTTTTGTCAACGGAATTTGGCACAACAGGGGGGGGGAAAAAGCCGGAGGGGTGTGGCCACGGGTGTGGTGACCTCCAGTGTCTCCGAGGGAAGCCAGGTTTCTCGAAGAGGTGAAAGCGGCCAGTGGGGCCAGGCTGCGATTGTTTTTCTTTTTCTTTTTTCCTCTCTACGGTGGAAGCATCCGACGTTCGGGGGCGGCCGGTTTGGAGGAGGCAAGATAGTCCGCAGCTGCCTCTTTGACAGCCGCAGGAGGAACGACGCAAGCTCTCCCCTTATGTCTACGGTAAGAGCCGACTTATTGCCACCATTTTCTCACCCAAACCTGCCGGTTGACATGTGGTAGGGAACCGTGTTCTCTTGACCGCTCTGCTCCATAGTAAAGCTTCACCGTCATCTTTTGGGAATGTAAACAATTAAACACCGGCTGTGTTTGTGTTGCAAAAGGCGGCCACAATACACCGCTTCCCACTTACAGCTTTCTTCTTTGACGTCTCCATTATTAATTGAACAAATTGATAAAGATTCAGCAACACAGATGTCCACAACACTGTGAAATTATGCGATAAAAACAGACGACTTATAGCTCTGAACGGTGCTGGAACAAAATGTCCTCTACAATGCGTGACGTCATGCGCACGCGTCGTCATACCGCAACGTTTTAGCAGGATACTTCCGTGCGAAATTTATATATATATATATATATATACGTATATATATATATATATATATATATATATATATATATATATATATATATACAGGTGCTGGTCATATTATTAGAATATCATGAAAAAGTTGATTTATTTCATTAATTCCATTTAGAAAGTCAAACTTGTAGAATGTATACATTCATTTCAAACAGACTGATACATTTCAAGTGTTTTTTGCCAAAAAGGAGATGATTATAGCTGACAACCAATGAAAACCCTAAATTCAACATCTCAGAAAATTAGAATATGGTGAAAAGGTCAGATATTGAAGACACCTGGTGCCACACTCTAATTAGCTAACTAACTCAAAACACCTGGAAAAGCCTTTAAATGGTCTCTCGTTTTGATTCTGTATGACACACAATCATGGGGAAGACTGCTGACTTGACAACTGTCCAAAAGATGACCATAGATACTTTAAAGAATGAGGGCAAGACACAAAAGGTCATTGCCAAAGAGGTTGGATGTTCCCAGAGCTCTGTGTCCAAGCACATTAATAGAGAGGCAAAGGAAAGACAAAGATGTGGTAGAAAAAAGTGTACAAACAAGAGGGATAACCGCGCCCTGGAGAGGATTGTCAAACAAAACCGATTCAAAAATGTGGGGGAGATCCACAAAGAGTGGTCTGCAGCTGGAGTCAGTGCTTCAAGAACGACCACGCACCAACGTATGCAAGATATGGGCTTCAGCTGTCGCATTCCTTGTGTAAAGCCACTCTTGAATAAGAGACAACGTCAAAAGCGTCTTGCCTGGGCTCAAGACAAAAAGGACTGGACTGCTGCTAAGTGGTCCAAAGTTATGTTTTCAGATGAAAGTACATTTTGTATCTCCTTTGGAAATCAAGGTCCCAGAGTCTGGAGGAAGACAGGAGAGGCACAGAATCCACGTTGCCTGAAGTCCAGTGTCAAATTTCCACAATCGGTAATGGTCTGGGGTGCCATGTCATCTGCTGGTGTTGGTCCACTGTGTTTCCTGAGTTCTAGGGTCAATGCAGCAGTCTACCAGGAAGTTTTAGAACACTTTATGCTGCCTGCCGCGGACCAATTTTATGGAGGTGAAGATTTCATTTTCCAACATGACTTGGCACCTGCACACAGTGCCAAATCTACCAGTACCTGGTTTAAGGACCATGGTATCCCTGTTCTTGATTGGCCTGCAAACTCACCTGACCTTAACCTCATAAAAAACCTACGGGGTATTGTGAAGCGGAAGATGCGAGATGCCAGACCCAACAATGCTGAAGAGCTGAAGGCCACTATTAAAGCAACCTGGGCTCTCATAACACCTGAGGACTGCAACAGACTGGTGGACTCCATGCCACGCCGTATTGTTGCAGCAATTCAGGCAAAAGAAGCTGCAACTAAGTATTGATTGCCGTACATGCTGAAACTTTCCATGTTCATACTTTTCAGTTGGCCCATATTTCAAAAAATATTTTTTAGTACTAGTCGTAACTAATATTCCAATTTTCTGAGGTATTGAATTTGGGATTTTCAGTAATTGTCAGTACTTAAAAATCCATCCATTTTCTACCGCTTATTCCCTTTTGGGGTTGCGGGGGGCGCTGGCGCCTATCTCAATTGTCAGTACTAATCATCAAAATTTAAAGAAATAAACATTTCAAATATATCTCAATGTGTGTAGTGAATTGATATTATATGTAAGTTTCACGTTCTGAATATAATTACTGAAATAAATCAACTTTTTCATGATATTCTAATAATATGAACAGCACCTGTATGTATATATATATATATATATATATATATATATATATATATATATATATATATATATATATATATATATATATAAGAATACTTCAATTTCAGTGAATACTCCTCCCCCGTTGACCCAGCCCAGCCCACCTTAACCCCCCACCCGGACAATCTCCCGAATTCGGATGTCTCAAGCTTGGCAAGATTTTCTGAGCCCTGGTCAGGCAAAGTCGAAAACGTAAACTGATGTTACGATCCGGGCAGCGGTTTTGTTATTCGAATGAGCCGGCTTACAAGAAAATCAATCCATCCATTTTCTACCGCTTATTCCCTTTCGGGGTCACGGGGGGCGCTGGCGCCTATCTCAGCTACAATCGGGCGGAAGGCGGTGTACACCCTGGACAAGTCGCCACCTCATCGCAGGGCCAACACAGATAGACAGACAACATTCACACTCACATTCACACACATCCATCCATTTTCTAACGCTTATTCCCTTTCGGGGTCACGGGGGGCGCTGGCGCCTATCTCAGCTACAATCGGGCGGAAGGCAGGGTACACCCTGGACAAGTCGCCACCTCATCGCAGGGCCAACACAGATAGACAGACAACATTCACACTCACATTCACACACATCCATTCATTTTCTAACGCTTATTCCCTTTCGGGGTCACGGGGGGCGCTGGCGCCTATCTCAGCTACAATCGGGCGGAAGGCAGCGTACACCCTGGACAAGTCGACACCTCATCGCAGGGCCAACACAGATAGACAGACAACATTCACACACACATTCACACACATCCATCCATTTTCTAACGCTTATTCCCTTTCGGGGTCACGGGGGGCGCTGGCGCCTATCTCAGGTACAATCGGGCGGAAGGCAGGGTACACCCTGGACAAGTCGCCACCTCATCGCAGGGCCAACACAGATAGACAGACAACATTCACACTCACATTCACACACATCCATCCATCTTCTAACACTTATTCCCTTTCGGGGTCACGGAGGGCGCTGGCTTCTATCTCAGCTACAATCGGGCGGAAGGCGGTGTACACCCTGGACAAGTCGCCACCTCATCGCAGGGCCAACACAGATAGACAGACAACATTCACACTCACATTCACACACTTCCATCCATTTTCTAACGCTTATTCCCTTTCGGGGTCACGGGGGGCGCTGGCGCCTATCTCAGCTACAATCGGGCGGAAGGCAGGGTACACCCTGGACAAGTCGCCACCTCATCGCAGGGCCAACACAGATAGACAGACAACATTCACACTCACATTCACACACATCCATCCATTTTCTAACGCTTATTCCCTTTCGGGGTCGCGGTGGGCTCTGGCGCCTATCTCAGCTACAATCGGGCGGAAGGCAGGGTACACCCTGGACAAGTCGCCACCTCATCGCAGGGCCAACACAGATAGACAGACAACATTCACACTCACATTCACACACTAGGGCCAATTTTAGTGTTGCCAATCAACCTATCCCCAGGTGCATGTCTTTGGAGGTGGGACGAAAACAGGAGTACCCGGAGAACATGGAAACTCCACACAGAAAGATCCCGAGCCTGGATTTGAACCCAGGACTGCAGGAACTTCGTATTGTGAGGCAGACGCATTAACCCCTCTGCCACCGTGAAGCAATAATAAAATAATTTTAAAAAAATACTGTCCCGCACCTTTAAATTTGTACGCATTTTTTTGTGCATGCTAAGATGTGCTCTCGATGAAAACTTGCTGCAACCTTTCGCCGCCACAAAGTCATGAATATGGAACCTGGCTAAATGACAGCACGGTGTTGTCATTAACCCGCAACCACCCTCCTCTACCCCCAAACCACCGCCGGAAGGTCACCGCAGCCTTTTAGCGTCGCACGCTGTCGAGGACTCTTCGTGGTTGACCTTTTGGCGTCTGTCACCACGTAGAGTAGCGCATGTCGGCGTGCGAAACTACCGTCACGCGCCAGGTTGTTGTGCTGCACTCCCTGGCGTGCTGTAAGGACTATTAGGCTCTTGATGGCTGAGTGCATCACTGGGGGATGTGATGAAGGAGGAAGCATTCTTTAAAAAAAACAAAAAAACAATAACAAAAAACATCCTGCTTGTGTTGAGGACTATCTTTTATGTGAGTGATTTGTTCTTGACAGCGTCCTCTCATTAATCTTTTACACCTGGCCGCTGGTTGTTATTGCCGAGCAGGCTGTCAGCTTCCCCGCGCTCGCTTTGACGGAAGAACTTACTTTCACCCTGGCTACAAAAACAAAGGATGAGGATGACACCGTCGCTGGCGGTATTATTGTTCCCGCCACCTTCTCCCGTTTAGTAAGTAGATCACGCAGAGGACAGTCGGAGCTGACGACAGCTTACTTTCCAGGTTTGTTTGCCGGAGTCTTTCAACGACTGCTTTATGAATCATTCATGTGAGAACAGTTAGGACTTTTTAGAAGAACTCCCTCCCCCTGCTGTTTTGCAATAAAAGGGAAAATTTGGAATTTCAATCTTCAACTACAAAAATGTCCACAAAGACAGTCATGTCCACCCAGAGATTGGTAGGTCCTGAGTTCAAACCCCGGCCGAGTCATACCGAAGACTATAAAAATGGGACCCATTACCTCCCTGCTTGGCACTCAGCATCAAGGGTTGGAATTGGGGGTTAAATCACCCAAACATTAATCCCGGGCGTGGCCACCGTTGCTGCTCACTGCTCCCCTCACCTCCCAAGGGGTGTAACAAGGGATTGGTTGCAGAGGACAAATTTCACCACACCTAGTGTTTGTGTGACTACCATTGGTACTTTAACTTTTTAAAACCTGCTCAGTGGCCTAGTGGTTAAAGTGTCCGCCCAGAGATCAGTAGGTCGTGAGTTCAAACCCCGGCCGAGTCATACCGAAGACTATAAAAATGGAACCCATTACCTCTCAGCATCAAGGGTTGGAATCGTGGGTTAAATCACCCAAAAATGAATCCCGGGCGTGGCCACTGCTGCTTCTCACTGCTCCCCTCACCTCCCAGGGGGTGAACAAGGGGATGGGTCAAATGCAAGAGGACAAATTTCACCACACCTAGTGTTTGTGTGACTACCATTGGTACTTTAACTTTTTAAAACCTGCTCAGTGGCCTAGTGGTTAGAGTGTCCGCCCAGAGATCAGTAGGTCGTGAGTTCAAACCGCGGCTGAGTCATACCGAAGACTATAAAAAACAGGACCCATTACCGCCCTGCTTAACTCTCAGCATCAAGTGTTGGAATTGGGGGTTAAATCACCCAAAAATTAATCCCGGGCGTAGCCACTGCTGCTGCTCACTGCTCCCCTCATCTCCCAGGGGGTTAACAAGGGGATGGGTCAAATGCAGAGGACAAATTTCACCACACCTAGTGTTTGTGTGACTATCATTGGTACTTTAACTTTTTAAAACCTGCTCAGTGGCCTAGTGGTTAGAGTGTCCGCCCAGAGATCAGTAGGTAGTGAGTTCAAACCCCGGCCGAGTCATACCGAAGACTTTAAACACGGGACCCATTACCTCCCTGCTTGGCACTCAGCATCAAGGGTTGGAATTGGTGGTTAAATCACCAAGAAATGAATCCTGGGCATGGTCACCACTGCTGCTCACTGCTCCCCTCACCTCCCAGGGGGTGTAACAAGGGATTGGTTGAAATGCAGAGGACGAATTTCACCGCACCTAATGTTTGTGTGAGTATCATTGGTACTTTAACTTTTTAAAACCTGCTCAGTGGCCTGGTGGTTAGAGTGTTCGCCCAGAGATCGGTAGGTCGTGAGTTGAAACCCCGGCCGAGTCGTACCAAAGACTATAAAAACGGGACCCATTACCGCCCTGCTCGGCACTCAGGATCAAGGGTTGGAATTGGGGGTTAAATCACCCAAAAATTAATCCCGGGCGTGGCCACCGCTGCTGCTCACTGCTCCCCTCACCTCCCAGGGAGTTAACAAGGGGATGGGTCAAATGCAGAGGACAAATTTCACCACATCTAGTTTTTGTGTGACTATCATTGGTACTTTAACTTTTTAAAACCTGCTCAGTGGCCTGGTGGTTAGAGTGTCCGCCCAGAGATCAGTAGGTCGTGAGTTCAAACCCCGGCCGAGTCATACGGAAGACTATAAAAATGGAACCCATTACCTCTCAGCATCAAGGGTTGGAATCGTGGGTTAAATCACCCAAAAATTAATCCCGGGCGTGGCCACCGCTGCTGCTCACTGCTCTCTCATCTCCCAGGGGGTGAACAAGGGGATGGGTCAAATGCAGAGGACACATTTCACCACACCTAGTGTTTGTGTGACTATCATTGATACTGTAACTTTTTAAAACCTGCTCAGTGGCCTAGTGGTTAGAATGTCCGCCCAGAGATCAGTAGGTCGTGAGTTCAAACCCCGGCCGAGTCATACCGAAGACTATAAAAACGGGACCCATTACCTCCCTGCTTGGCACTCAGCATCAAGGGTTGGAATCGTGGGTTAAATCACCAAAAATGTAATCCCGGGCGTGGCCACCGCTGCTGCTCACTGCTCCCCTTGCCTCCCAAAGGGTGTAACAAGGGATTGGTTGAAATGCAGAGGACAAATTTCACCACACCTAGTGTTTGTGTGACTATCATTGGTACTTTAACTTTTTAAAACCTGCTCAGTGGCCTAGTGGTTAGAGTGTTCGCCCTGAGATCGGTAGGTCGTGAGTTCAAACCCCTGCCGAGTCATACGAAAGACTATAAAAACGGGACCCATTACCGCCCTGCTCGGCACTCAGCATCAAGGGTTGGAATTGGTGGTTAAATCACCAAGAAATGAATCCCGGGCACGGTCACCACTGCTGCTCACTGCTCCTCTCACTTCCCAGGGGTTAACAAGGGATGGGTCAAATGCAGAGGACAAATTTCAACACACCTAGTGTTTGTGTGACTATTATTGGTACTTTAACTTTAACTTTTTAAAACCTGCTCAGTGGCTTAGTGGTTAGAGCAGGGGTGTCAAACGTACGGTCCGGCCCACAAACAGTGTTTATCCGGCCTACGGGATGACTTTTCTAAGTATAAAACCTAACCTGAGATTTTTGAATGAAGGAAACTGCTGTTCTAAATGTGTCCACTGGATGTCGCAATAGCAATCTTTTGTATCTTTGTAGATGATGCTACAAAAGTACAAAATAAACCACATTTTAGTAGATCAGTCGAAGAAAACGATCAAACTACATAAATAACAACCTGTAATTACATTTTGATACTTGTCCAGTGTGTACGCCGCCTTCTGCCCGAATGGAGTTGAGATAGGGGATAAGTGGTAGAAAATGGGTGGATATTATTTTTTGATCTTGATAGATTGAAAATTAACACTAATGAGTTGAGTGATGAACATCATCACATAATTTATTCAGAAAATATAAGTAAGGACAAATAAAGTGTATGCTATTAACTGCAACAGGTAATTGTATTAAAAAACAATACAAAAAAACCCCATAATGATTTGTACAATTTCAGAATGTGCTTGTCCTATTTTTAAACAAAGACAACAGTTTGAAGTTGTCTTTATTTTTAAGTTATGGTGCCGTTATTTTACTAGTCCGGCCCACTTGGGAGTAGATTTTTCTCCATGTGGCCCCCCATCTAAAATTAGTTTGACACCCCTGGGTTAGAGTGTCCGCCCAGAGATCAGTAGGTTGTGAGTTCAAACCCCGGCCGAGTCAAACAGAAGACTATAAAAACGGAACCCATTACCTCCCTGCTTGGCACTCAGCATCAAGGGTTGGAATTGGGGGTTAAATCACCAAAAATTATTCCCGGGCGCGGTCACCGCTGCTGCTCACTGCTCCCCTCACCTCCCAGGGGGTTAACAAGGGGATGGGTCGAATGCAGAGGACAAATTTCACCACACCTAATATTTGTGTGACTATCATTGGTACTTTAACTTTAACTTTTTAAAACCTGCTCAGTGGCCTAGTGGTTAGATTGTCCGCCCAGAGATCAGTAGGTCCTGTGTTCAAACCCCGGCCGAGTCACACCGAAGACTATAAAAACGGGACCCATTACCTCCCTGCTTGGCACTCAGCATCAAGGGTTGGAATTGGGGGTTAAATCACCAAGAAATGAATCCCGGGCGTGGCCACCGCTGCTGCTCACAGCTCCCCTCGCCTCCCAGGTGGTTAACAAGGGGATGGGTCAAATGCAGAGGACAAATTTCACCACACCTAGTGTTTGTGTGACTATCATTGGTACTTTAACTTTTTAAAACCTGCTCAGTGGCCTGGTGGTTAGAGTGTCCGCCCAGAGATCAGTAGGTTGTGAGTTCAAACCCCGGGCGAGTCATACCGAAGACTATAAAAACGGGACCCATTACCTCCCTGCTTGGCACTCAGCATCAAGGGTTAGAATTGGGGGTCAAATCACCAAAAATGATTCACAGGCGTGGTCACCGCTGCTGCTCACTGCTCCCCTCACCTCCCAGGGGGTTAACAAGGGGATGGATCAAATGCAGAGGACAAATTTCACCACACTTGTGTGTGTGTGTGTGTGTGTGTGTGTGTGTGTGTGAGAGACAATCATTGGAAGAAAAAAAAAAAGTATAATAATTATAACAAAAAAGTGACCTTTTTGAACTCAGCTGAAACGATGAATCTGAGGTGGCGTTTAAACTTATACTTAGACTTAGACAAACTTTGATGATCCACAAGGGAACTTGTTCCACACAGTAGCTCAGTTACAATGATGGAAAGTGCAAGGATGGAAAGGACAATGCAGGTATAAATAGACTAAATATAGCCATGTAAAATATAACATATGTACATAATATTCAAATAATAAAACATGATTTTAAAGTAGCTTAGTGTGTGAATGTGAGTGTGAATGTTGTCTGTCAATCTGTGTTGGCCCTGCCATGAGATGGCGACTTGTCCAGGGTGTACCCCGCCTTCCGCTCGATTGTAGCTGAGATAGGCGCCAGCGCCCCCGTGACCCCAAAAGGGAATAATCGGTAGAAATGGATGGATGGATGGAAAAATCTTCTTGCAAGCCGGCTCATTCGAATGACAAAACAGATGTTGTGATCCGCTGCCCGGATCGTAACATCAGTTTACGTTTTCGACTTTGCCTGACCAGGGCTCAGAAAATCTGCAAAGACTCCTCCCGCCCCCACCAGGGACTGTTTTCACTGCTGGACTCTAGAAAGAGGTTCCGCAGCCTCCGAAGAAGAAGAACCTCCAGGTTCTGTAACAGCTTCTTCCCTCAGGCCGTAAGACTCTTGAACGCATCATAACTATCCTCTTTATTCCCCCCCAAAATGGATTAACTCGCTGGAATAAAAAGACAATATAAAATACATCCATAAACCTGGATGCATATGCAAAAGTGCAATATATTTATCTGTACAGTATTCTACTTATATCTGCACCTTATTGTTTTTTTTTTATCCTGCACTACCATGAACTAATGCAACGAAATGTTGTTCTTATTTGTACTGTAAAGTTCAAATCTGAATGACAATAAAAAGGAAGTCTAAGTCTAAATGTTATTTCTTAGTCTGTCCTTTGCCTCCATTTTCTTTGTGGTGTACAGCCCTTTGTTCTTCAACTGTCGTTGTTTCTAAAAGGCTTTATAAATAAAGTTGTTATGGTATGGTTTGCACGGGCCTCACTCGGTCTGTTGGTTTTGTTGCAATAAGTCACGTTGTCGTTTGCGCTCCTAGTCTGTGTTGTTAAGAGCTACCCTTCTTGTTTCCCGTGCCGTGGGCAGCACACAGCTTATTTTTTTCTGCAACTAGAATAGCTTCACGGTGGAAGAGGGGTTAGTGCGTCTGCCTCACAATACGAAGTTCCTGCAGTCCTGGGTTTAAATCCAGGCTCGGGAACTTTCTGTGCGGAGTTTGCATGTTCTCCCCGTGACTACGTGGGTTCCCTCCGGGTACTCCGGCTTCCTCCCACTTCCAAAAAACATGCACCTGGGGACAGATTGGCAACACTAAATTGGCCCTAGTGTGTGAATGTGAGTGTGAATGTTGTCTGTCTATCTGTGTTGGCCCTGCGATGAGGTGGCGACTTGTCCAGGGTGTACGCCGCCTTCCGCCCGATTGTAGCTGAGATAGGCGCCAGCGCCCCCCACGACCCCAAAAGGGAATAAGCGGGAGAAAATGGAACTAGAATTAACCATTTCTTCTCACCTGCAAGCCGCTTTCCTGACATCCCTCTGCATCTTAAAAAGACGACCTCCGGCATCACAATTCCCCGCCGGCGTAACAACAGACCAACATTGGCCAACCTAAACTAAAAAAAGCACAGCATTATCTCATTTCTGACATTTCCTGAACCAAAAACCTGCCCGTGACCTTTAGTCTTATCTATAGCAGAACGAGAGAAGAACAGTGAACCCTCTTGACCATGGGTGTCAAACTCTGGCCCGCGGGCCAAATTTGGCCCTCCGTGTAATTTAATTTGGCCCTTAGGGCAATATCCAATTAACATTAGAGTTGGCCTGCCGGTATTATACAGCATTCACCACTAATACTCACACTTGCCAACCCTCCTGAATTTCACTGTCCCTCCCGAAAAACATTCTCCCGATTTCCACCCGGACAACAATATTGGGGGCGTGCCTTAAAGGCACTGCCATTAGCGCCCTCTACAACCTGTCGTCACTTCTGCTTTTCCTCCATACAAACAGCGTGCCGGCCCAGTCACATAATAAATGCGGCTTCTACACACAGATATGTGAATGCAATGCACACTTGGTCATACAGCCATACAGGTCACACTGAGGGTGGCCGTATAAACAACATTAACACTGTTACAAATATGCGCTACACTGTGAACCCACACCAAAAAAGAATGACAGACACATTTCGGGAGAACATCCGCACCGTAACACAACATAAACACAACAGAACAAATACCCAGAACCCCTTGCAGCAATAACTCTTCCGGGACGCTACAATATAAACCCCCCGCTACCAACAACCCCCCATTTATTTTCAAATTTATTAGCCTGTGGAAAAAGTTAATGTTAAAGTAGAAAATAGGCATTTATTTTTTTTATTAAAATTGTATTTAATATGCCTTTAATGTTTTTTTCGTTTGTTTTTTGAAAGTTGATTTTGCACTATTAAGTTGTATAAGTGTTGCTTGTTCCATATTCAGTGTTAAAGCAAATCAGTGTTGGAAACTGAGCAATAATTATTGATATTTAATCATTATTATTATTATTATTATTATTTGAAACTGGATTTTGCATGTCACTATAACGTTATGTAAGCCTTGCTTGTTCAATATTCAATGCAAAAGTTGTCCGGGTTCCTTTTAAAAGGTTAATTTGTTGACCTTGGCCCGCGGCTTTGTTCAGTTTAAAATGTTGGCCCAGTCTGTATTTGAGTTCGACACCACTGCTCTTGACAGTCATTCACTCTCTTTGTCTCTGTGGGTGGAGGCAGGGCCACTGGCATGAACACACACACAGAATCTGGAGTTTGTAAGGTAAAGAAAGTTGAGGTACAGTATAGCGTCGTAAAAATGATCCGGATAAGCCCCAAAATGTAATCACTTGTTCCTTATCTCATTTCTGTTTGCTCATAACTTTTTAAAGGGGAACATTATCACCCTATGTAAGCGTCAATATATACCTTGATGTTGCAGAAAAAAGACCATATGTTTTTTTAACCGATTTTCGAACTCCAAAAGGGTGAATTTGTCGATTTAAACGCCTTTTAATTGTTCGCTGTCGGAGCGATGACCTTTCACCCGTGACGATACAACAGGAAGCAATCCGCCATTTTCTCAAACACATTACACACACCAAGTCAAATCAGCTCTGTTATTTTCCGTTTTTTCTGACTGTTTTACGTACCTTGGATACATCATGCCTCGTCGGTGTGTTGTCGGAGGGTGTAACAACACGATCAGGGACGGATTCAAGTTGTCTTACGTGGAGTTTGCATCGATTAGCACGGCATGCTAATCGATGCTAACATGATATTTAGGCTAGCTGTATGTACATATTGCATTGTTATGCCTCATTTGTAGCTATATGTGCATCCAGCCTTTCCCTCCACCCACATTTAATGCCAAACAAACACATACCAATCGACGGATTCAAGTACACCAGAGGTTTAAAGATGCGCAAGTCCCTCGTTTGTTCTGCACATTTTACCGACGACAGCGATGCTACGACAGAGATGGCACAGAAATGTGTGGATATCCTGCAACACTCAAAGCAGATGCATTTCCAACGATTAAGTCAACGAAATCACAAAGGTGAGTTTTGTTGACGTTATTGACTTGTGTGCTAATCAGACATATTTTGTCACGGCATGACTGCCAGCTAATCCATGCTAACACACTATTTAGGCCAGCTGTATGTACATGTACATTTTTATTTATTTATTTATTTTATTTATTTATTTGTTTTATTTGTTTTTATTTCAATCTTCAATTTTTTTTCTCCCATTCCCCCCGGCCCTTGTTTACCTGTATCTCATCTTTTTTGTAAGGGGCGCTGGAAGCCGGCAGACCCGTCAGCGATCCTGTTCTGTCTCCCTGTAATGTGTCACGCCTGTAAGTTATGTTTTGGTTTTGGTCATGCTATGTTTAGATTTTGGACATTCAGTCACGTTTTTCACTTCCTGGTTTTGTTTCCATGCCAATGCATTAGTTCCCACCTTGTCACGCCCCTGCCCTCAGTCCCACACCTGTTCCTGATTATCACAGCCAGTATTTAAGTAATTTTCTTTCTGTTCACCATGCTGGGATCTTCTGTCATAACTTGGCTTGGACATGGATTGTTTCTTCGATGCAGATGAGGATCAACACGAGCGAGGCGTGGACGTGAGTACATAGTTGTTTATTTAAAACTATAATAAAAAATAAACAAACTAAGGGTGCTCACAAGGAGGTACAGACACTTGGCTATGAACAAACAAAAGACTAGCATGAATGCAAAACTACAAACATGAAACAAAAACACTTGCTCGATTGGCATGAATAATAATAAACTATAAACAAAACTAGCACAATGGCATAAATACAAAAACTTACACGGCATGGAACTATGGACAAGGACATGAAGGAGGTGCAGCAGGGGTAGGGTGCGTGCGCATGTGAAGATCCCAGAATGATGAAGAGAAAGACAATTACTTAAATACTGGCTGTGATAATCAGGAACAGGTGTGGTACTGAGGGCAGGGGCGTGACAAGGTGGGAACTAATGCGTTGGCATGGAAACAAAACCAGGAAGTGAAAAACGTGACTGAATGTCCAAAAACTAAACATAGCATGACCAAAACCAAAACATAATTTACAGGCGTGACATAATGTTTGTTTGCTCTTGAATGGAATTGTGCTGAAAATTTTAATTTTCCTGAAGGAACACTCCTGACGTAATAAATGAAGTACTATCTAATCTAATCTAATGTGTAGCTATATTTGCATCCAGCCTTTCCCTCCACCTACATTTAATGCCAAACAAACACCTACCAATCGACAGATTGAAGTTGCTCCAGTGGTCAAAAGATGCAATCGTTGGTCAGAGGGCGATCACCCAATAGCTTCAATAGCTATTCGCTTAATAGCTTCAGTTTCTTCTTCAATTTCGTTTTCGCTATCTGCCTCCACACTCAAACCATCCGTTTCAATACATGCGTAATCTGTTGAATCGCTTAAGCCGCTGAAATCCGAGTCTGAATCCGAGCTAACGTCGCTATATCTTGCTATTCTATCCGCCATGTTTGTTTGTATTGGCGTCACTATGTGACGTCACAGGAAAATGGACGAGTGGATTTACAGATAGCGAAAATCAGGCACTTACTTTTTTCGGAATATTCCATGATGGGTAAAATTTTGAAAAAAACTTTGGAAAATAAAATAAGCCACTGGGAACTGATTTTTATTGGTTTTAACCCTTCTGAAATTGTGATAATGTTCCCCTTTAAGATATCTAAAGCGGACTGAACGTGTGACGGTATCAAACAAAAATTTAGTTTGTAATTTTTTTTTTATTGCGCTTAAGCATTGGGCGGGTCTGAAAACACTACTCTATTTTCCGGACCATAGGGCGCACTGGATTGAAGTTAAAGTCCCAATGATAGTCACACACACACGCACACACACAAGGTGTGGTAAAATTATCCTCTACATTTGACCCATCCCCTTGTTAACCCCCTGGGAGGTGAGGGGAGCAGTGAGGGGCAGCAGCGGTGGCCACGCCCGCACTGCAAAAATTGAAATCGAAGTAAGATGAACTATCTCAAATAAAGGTGATATTTGCTTATTTTCTGTCCGATAAGATAATTCTTCTCACCAAGCAGATTTTATGTTGGAGTCTTTTACTTGTTTTAAGGGTTTAGGTCCGGAATTATCTCAGTAAGATATTACAGCTTGTAGCTGAGATTTTATGACCTATATCGAGTAAAACATTGTGGTCATTAAATATGTATTCTGATATATGTTCTTCACAGAAAATGAGCCAAAAGTCAGTGAGTCTCAGTTTGAAAAAGTAATAAATTGTATCATTTTTCTTTTAATAAAAATTGGAAACGGGTCCCACAGACCCGAACACCACACAAGGTTTCTTGCCTGCTATGGTACGGAAATGATGTGTGCATGTGACAACCAGATGTGGGTAGTAAGGCGCTTCATTTACTCCCTTACATCTACCTGAGTAACTTTTGGGATGAATTGTATTTCTAAGAGTATTTTTAATGCAACATACTTCTACTTTTACTTGAGTATTTTTATAGAGAATAAACACTACTTTTACCCCGCTTCATTTATGTACATTGAGCTCGTACTCGCTACCAAATTTTATCGATCTGTTAATGCACGCTTTCTTTAATTTGGTTTGTCCGACAGAGCTTCAAAGTAGGATCTATCGCATGCCTGCGTTTCACCAATCAAATGCAGTCACTGTTGACGTTTGACTCCGTTTCACCAATCAAATGCAGTCACTGGTGATGTTTGACTCCGTTTCACCAATCAAATGCAGTCACTGGTAACGTTTGACTCCGTTTCACCAATCAAATGCAGTCACTGGTGATGTTTGACTCCGTTTCACCAATCAAATGCAGTCACTGGTGACGTTTGACTCCGTTTCACCAATCAAATGCAGTCACTGGTGACGTTTGCCTCCGTTTCACCAATCAAATGCAGTCACTGGTGACGTTTGACTCCGTTTCACCAATCAAATGCAGTCACTGGTGACGTTTGCCTCCGTTTCACCAATCAAATGCAGTCACTGGTGACGTTTGACTCCGTTTCACCAATCAAAGAGAGCCAGGCGGTCACATGATTAACTGCACATTTTTTTTGTGTAATATAAACCTTTATTTATAAATTTCAACATTTACAAACAGTTGAAAATAATAATCAAAGTAAGTACAAAACAGCGCCAGGGGGTTTTAAATTCAAAGTAACTAAAATAAAATGCCTGCGATGAGGTTGCGACTTGTCCAGGGTGTACCCTGCCTTCCGCCCGATTGTAGCTGAGATAGGCGCCAGCGCCCCCCGCGACCCCAAAAGGGAATAAGCGGTAGGAAATGGATGGATGGATAAAATAGAATGCAATATATATATATCCATCCATTAACTACCGCTTATTCCCTTTTGGGGTCGCGGTGGGTGCTGGCGCCTATCTCAGCTACAATCGGGCGGAAGGCGGGGTACACCCTGGACAAGTCGCCACCTCATCGCAGTATATATATATATATATATATATATATATATATATATATATATATATATATATACAAAATAAACAAAGTGCAAAGCCATAGGCTCACTCAATCTCAGTAAATAACTTAAATTTGGAACACAGCATCATCGTTTTCACAGCTTTTTGGTTGTTAGAGGAAGAGTGTTTTAATGTAGAGTTCTACATCTTTTTTAAAGGCACGAAAAACAGGTCGGGTATTGAGAAACTTACATTTATGAATATAAAACTTAGCCAATAGTATAATGAGGTTGCAAAGGTAAAATTTAATTTTCAATTTTTTTTTTCAATACAGTGTAAAACCAAATATGTATTATTTAATATATATTATTGTTTTAGTTGTTTAAGAGATATTCCTGGCTCTGAAATTATTCATTGCTTTTTTTTATGTTTTTGTGCATTACTTGTTGCCGTCATTAAACGGACAGGTTACTCATCAGTTACTCAGTACTTGAGTAGTTTTTTCACAACATACTTTTTACTTTTACTCGAGTAAATATTTGGGTGACTACTCCTTACTTTTACTTGAGTAATAAATCTCCAAAGTAACAGTACTCTTACTTGAGTAAAATTTCTGGCTCCTCTACCCACCTCTGGCGACAACATGCGGACGCACCGCGGAGGAATCAAGCTCCGATGTATGGACGGGAAGGCCTGCTGAGCTAATTCCCCCTCGCACGTCTCAGATGTGCAATAGCAAGGACACACGCGGTGGGATCATGTAAAGTTCAAGTTACGTATTCATCAAAATTCATTATCACGGCATGTCACTGCGTAAAAAAATAAATAAAAAAAATTGGAATTATCACCAGGAACATGTGTGCGACTAAACTGAATATTTATAGAACTAATGAGACTATTTGGCAGCACGTTAACTCCAGATGAGGTCTTTCACGAGTCCACGGATGAGAACCATAGAGATGAACTGGGTCGTGTGCTTTATAAAAAAATACTAACACAGAACAGGCACGTGCTTGAGCCCCTGCACTTTTTTGCCTCGTCTTGAAAAGTGCACTCTGCCTGTGTGTGTTTTTTTTCTTTAAACAACATTAATACATTCCTGTTAGGGATGTAAAAAAACAAAACAAAACAAAAAAAACAGCGGTACAAAAACTGCCAACTGGGCCCCTGAGGAGACGTGACAGTGGAGCAACTTGAACCTGTGAGTTATGGTCTAGTCGCCGTCCACTTATTCAGCATCTAATATGGGTAATATTTCAGAAAAACGCTGTATTATTCTATTATTCAATGTGTCAGCGTCTGTTTTTGCCGGACGTCGGAGCACGGCGCTTCAATTGAGCACGGCACATCAATTCCGCACAGAGCAGAGCTGGTCGTGCGGGACAGGAAATAGTGTACAAAATACAAAATAAAACACCGGGTTGATTTTCAACATAAAATGCACTGTGTTTACGGCGGATCACATTTCTCTCACAGTAGAGGTTTAGATATAAAGTTGTATTGCGTTTCAGTTGTTTAGTCTGAGCATTAAGGGAGAAAGACCATAACTTGATGGTGTTTTCATCAAGTAAAGGGAAGAAGGACAGATTTTCACGTTGAAGTTTTTTTCCATTTGGGTATTTATTTTTATATTTTTTTTCGAAGTTCATTTTGCACTGTTCAATGTTCAATATTAAAGTGCTTATCTTTAACAATAAATGGCGTAATAATAAACCAGTGTTTTGTTGCTTTTCATGTCTTCCAAGCCTATGGTAATGTGAATTAACTCATTATGACAATAATTTGTTGACACAATAGAAATGGCAATCACTTTTACCTACAAAGGACACACAGCTAAGTAGTTAGCTTACTATTAGCAAATTTAATTTTACATTAATTTCCATATTGTGTAAAGCAGGGGTGCCCATTACGTCGATCGCGAGCTACCAGTCGACCGCGGGGGGTGTGTCAGTCGATCTCCAGCCTGGCTTTTAAAAAAAATACACCTAAAAATTAGTGATCATCAATCTTCACCAAGACGTCACTTAAATGACATTCACGGTACCGGAGGGTCTTGTGAGATGACGCTGGCTGCTGCAAGATCATTATTATGAAAATATGACCGAGAGGAAGGCGAGAAACCCTTTTTATTTCAACAGACTCTCGCGCCGTACCTTCTGTCGAAACTCTAATGTCAGACTGCACATTTCCTATCTTCACAATAAAAGCCCTGCTTCATGCTGCCTGCGCTAACTAAATACAGAGTCTCGGAAAACTGGCGTGCACAAGCGATCCCTCAGAAAGCTGGCGTGCACATCACTTGTGCACGCCAGCTTTCCGAGACTCTTATTTTGTTAGCGCAGGCAGCATGAAGCAGGGCTTTTATTGTGAAGATAGGAAATGTGCAGTAGGCCTTTAGAGTTTTGACGGAAGGGACGGCGCGAAAGTCTGTTGAAATAAAAAGTGTTTCTCGCCTTCCTCTCTGTCATTTTTTCATAATAATGAACTGGCAGCAGCCAGCGTCATCTCACAAGACCCTCGGGTGCCGTGAATGTCAATCAAGCAAGCTACGGAATTTGCCGCCAATGTTTTTCTTGTAAAGTGTATGGAAGCTGGATGAATTAGATGCCAAAAACCGACCACTTTCATGTGGTATTGTACAGAAAGGACAACTTTTTTTCTCCTCCATTTGAAAATGTGGGTGTTATCATCATTACTGTCTGATTCCAATCAATGCAAGTCATCAGAATCAGGTAATACACCAACTTATATTCTTGTCTTTGTGAAAGAATATATATATGTGTTACACATGCTTGTATTATCATTAAACACATTTAACTTGTTTACAAAAATGTCTTTTCATAAATAAATAAATATAAATGATGTATATAAATGAGGTAGATCCCCTCGAGTTGGTCAATTGAAAAGTAGCTCGCCTGCAGAAAAAGTGTGGGCACCCCTGGTGTAAAGGACCGAAAAAAAAAATTCCTGCCCTTTTTCTGACTTTGAGCCCCTGTCCCTCTATAATCATGTGCACGTCCCTGACACAGAACATAATATGTTCTTATTGACAATTTGGGTTTAATTAGCCAAACACGGATCGTCACTTTGGTATAATAACGCCAACTTCCCATCTGGCTTGGTTGTTCTCCTATTATTATTTTTGCTTATAAAGATAAAAAAAAAAAAAACACTCAAGCTGAAGCGCAGATGCTGATTCTTTTTAAATGAATTCTCTTAAAACTACATCAATTATACCGGGTGACTCCCCCCGCTCTCAAACGAGCTGAATGAGGAGATTTTCCTTGTCGTCGTTTGGTTTCCTTAACAGTTTCATAAAGCAAGCGCACAATATGGTGGAGGTTAATTGGCTTTGTGCGCAGACACGAGTTGCGTGGATGCTGCTGCATGTATGAAAAAAATGACAACAATTGCTCTCTGATTTATTGTTCAGTCTGCATGCCTGGGCTTGTATTCAATTAGTTTTGCACAAAAGAAAAAGAATGCAGCACAAAGTGGCATACACCCCTCATATTTCAGTAAATCTTCTTGAAGAACAATACTATACAAATTAAACTTAAATATACTTGCATAGCAGTATATATTTACTCTACTTTCCGAAATATGGAGCGCACTGTTTTTCAAGCGGCACCCATCAATTCTTAGAAGAAATAAATAATTTTACATTGGTTAGTCGCATCGGACCATAAGCTGTAGATACAAATGATACAGATACAGACATGGTACGAAATATTTTGTCAATGTTTATTTGCATATACCTTTAATTGTTTCCAAATGGCGCCTGACACACAGCAGTAAAACGGAAGATCAAACAAAACAGAAGTCGTCACCACGGACCTACTAGCTGTGGAAGTTAGCGCATCAATTAGCTAAACAGACTCAAAAACTCCACGTTGGCGATTTTACAGAACTGAAACAAGACAAAAAGAATGCCATTGTAAGTTAATAATACAGTCGGGCTCATAAGTTTACAAACCCTGGGAGAATTTATGATTTTTTTGGGCCATTATTCAGAGAATATGAATGAAAACACAAAAACATTTCTTCCACTCGTGCTTAATGATTGTGTGAAGCTATTTATTCAATCAATCAATCAATCAATGTTTATTTATATAGCCCTGAATTACAAGTGTCTCAAAGGGCTGCACAAACCACAACGACATCCTCGGTAGAGCCCACATAAGGGCAAGGAAAAACTCACACTGGTGGCAGTGACAATGATGACTGTGAGAAACTTTGGAGAGGACCGCATATGTGGGCAACCTCCCCCCCGCCCCCAGGGGACCGAAAGTAATGGATGTCAAGCGGGTCTAACATGATATTGTGAAAGTCCAATCCATAGTGGATCCAACATAACGGTGAGAGTCAAGTCCAAAGTGGATACAATATAGTAGCGAGAGTCCCGTCCATAGTGGAGCAAGCAGGAAACCATCCCAAGCGGAGGCGGCACAGCAGCGCAGAGATGTCCCCGACCGATACACAAGCAAGCAGTCCATTCTGGGTCCATTCTGGGTCCCGACTCTGGACGGGCGGTCCATCCTGGGTCCTGACTCTGGACAGCCAATACTTCATCCATGGCCACCGGACCTGTGTGTCCCCCGCCCCCCGTCCACAAGGGAGAGGGGGACAGAGGAGAAAAAGAAAAGAAACAGCAGACAACTGTGTTTACTCTTTATAAATCAAAATGACAAAAGAAAGTACCCAAATGACCCTGATCAAAATGTCGAGTGGCCAAAAAGTTAAATTTTGGTCTCATCACTCCAAATGACTTTGTTCGAGAAGTTTTGAGGCTTGTCTCTGTGCTGTTTGGCGTAATGTAAGCGGGATACTTTGTGACATTTGTGCAGAAATGACTTTGTTCTGGCGACTCGACCATGCAGCCCATTTTTCTTCAAGTGCCTCCTTATTGTGCATCTTGAAACAGCCTCACCACAATTTTTCAGAGAGTCATGTATTTCAGCTGAAGTTATTTGTGGATTTTTCTTTGCATCTCACACAATTTTCCTGGCAGTTGTGGCTGAAATCTTTGCTGGTCTACCTGAATCCCTCATTCTCCACTTCTTAGTCAACATTTGAACACTGCTGATTGGCATTCTTAATTCCTTGAATATTTTTGTCTACCCCTTTCCCGTTTTATGCAGTTCAATTACCTTTTCTCGCAGATCCTTTGACAGTTATTTTGCCTTCCCCATGACTCAGAATCCTGAAACATCTGTGCAGCACTAGATGAAAGATGCAATGGTCTGTCAGAAGCCCAGAAACTCACTGACCTTTTATACACACACACTAATTACAAACAAACAGGTCACAGGTGTGGATTGGATCCTTGATTAGCCATTCAAACCTATGTGTGTCAACTTTTGTGGATGTTATCAGATCAAAGTCACTGGGGTATGTAAACTTTTGATCAGAGTTATTTGGGTACTTTGTGTCATTTTGATTTAAAAAGAGTAAACACAGTTGTTTGCCAATAAATAGCTTCACACAACCATTAAGGATGAGTTGAAGAAAGGTTTTTGTGTTATCATTCATATTCTCTGAATGGCCAAGAAATCATAAATTCTCCCAGGGTATGTAAACTTATGAGCACAACTGTACTAAAATAGACACTTCCAAACGGGTTTGCATAATCGATAATGCTAACGACGTTAGCTTGATGACATTACAATAGCACATACAAAATATGCATGAACACACTCCTACAGGCATCACACATGGGACAGTGTAATTGGTATGAATTGTTTTAGTTATATTGTATATGTAACGCCGGTTCGGCATCGTGGCACCGGGTTCGATTCCCTCGAGGATGCGTCAAACGAAGAACACAACAAGGTAGGATCTAATAAATTTATTAACAAAAAGTGAGCTCTCAACAAAAACACTGGAGCTAATAAAAAGAAAAACAAAAGACCCTAGAGTGAAAGCTAGGAAATATAAAGAACTAAGACTTGGCACGATGGCACAAAAAGTAAAAACAAAGATGATTAGCATGTGATCTAAAGATGACAATAAGGTGGCTTAGCTAATGAGCTAGCGAGAAAAACATACCTGACGTTACTTGTTGCATGTGAGCAAATTAGAGTCCCAGAAAGAATAAACAGAAGAGGCTGGCTTATAAAGGGAAGGTAATTAACAGAGACAGGTGTGCAGGGACTGGGAGTAGCAGCTGAAACTAATAAGTAACCATGGTGATGGACTAAATGGGAAATAAACGGTTCAGACGGAGAATGAAAACACAGATGGAAAAAATAAACAACAACATGCGAAGATCCGAGTAACGGATCTTAACAGTAAAACTTACAAACGTTGCTTGAAATGATGAATGAAGATCCATTTCAAGCAGAAACGCAAAAGGACGATTTTAAAGCGTTTGAAAAGGACGTCGATTTTCAACTCGCTACATCTGCAGTAAGCTAACTCATCCAAAAGATGGCATCTCAGCACAAACAATTACACACCTTTTCAGCGTCTGTTTAAAACTGTTGAAAACAAAACATTGTGGCTGTTAGCAAAGAAGAATCCAGAAATTAGTGTTATAAGCCGCAGCGTTCAAAGCATATAGGAAAAAAGTAGTGGCTAATAGTTCTAAAAATATGGTACTATCCAATGGAAAAGGAACAACACACACATTATTGTTGTTACGACTCGGAGTAAGGAGAGGACCCAGATGCAGAGAAGATGTTAAAAAAAATAAAGCTTTTATTTTGAAACAACTTTTTACCTCCAATGCAAAAAGTTTTTCACAAAAATAATCAACACGCGGAAAAATAATTCCGAGGATAAACAATTAACTTAAAATCACTCCACAAAAATAAGGAGGATTACTAATCTGAGGAAATTTTAACAAAAAAAGAATATTAATATGAATAAACGAAAAGCGCTCCAACATGAGGAAAAAACACCAAAACGACCTATATATAAACACTAACTATAAACAACAAAAAATCACTCAATCAATGAGACAATAAATTCGAAATTTGGAAAAACAAAAACTCACCTATTAGGAAGACGAAAGATAACCAAGGACGCTCGAAAGAGGAAAAAGTAAACTCAAAATTACAGCAAAAACTAGGGTAACTAGGAAAACAGGAGCAAGACAAGGAGCTAATCAAGGACATGGATATGGACGGTAGAAAGGCACGATAGACGAGATGTTTTGGCAAAGGACAAACGGAGAAGTGAGCTTAAATAGGATGTGGGCGTGATGGGGAACAGGTGGAAACAATCAGGAATCAGGGATGACGTCAGACTGGTGACACAAGAGGAAGGGCCCGTGGTCTGAAACGAGAGGGTAGCTTTTCAAAATAAAACACGTAAATCACAAGACAGGAAAAACCAAGACAAGACTTCCCTCACTGCGGTGTGACAATTGTGGGAATAGATGAAACGCAGGGGTGTTTGGATTGGGACCAAATTTGGTACTTTTAAAAAGATACGTACCAAATTCCAACCGTATTACCAGGCATGGACTTAATTTGGAGGGTGGGCATGTCCCCCTATACTATTTCAAAAAAGTCGTTTTTGTCCCCTGCACTTTTTTATGTCCAAAAATAATGCCACGCTATTGAATGGAGACAAGTCAAACACCAGCGCCAGGTGGAAAATGCCTGCTCAGGCTGAAACTTGTTCGAGGAGACTGCCCACAAACTCACTGATTGGTTTTCTGGGGCTGCCTTTTTGCCAATGACTGACAGCACACAGCAGCTGACTAATCAGCGGTCAGACGCAAGATAAGAGCAAGTTGGCTTCAACACAAATGAAGTAGGACACATAAAAAATCCAAACAAGAGGAGTGTGGTGCTCCACTGGCATAAAGCACAGATTGCTGTTTGCATGTTTTCGATGACATTGGACATGCTGTACACAACTCCTGCAAAAAAAATGTTGGAACCACTGTCTGGTTCAAACACTGATGACATCTATTAAACAGACAAGAAGCAAGGAATCAAACAGAGACGGAATTCAATTTGGGAGGAGCAACGTATACATCTGTACCCTTGTACGGTGTCATTACGCTCTGCCAAAAGATTGCACGCCTCCTTCTTTTATTTGGACCTTCCTTGACCACCTGGCAACAGCTGCTTCGTAAACAGCCATCGCCTTTGATTACAAAACGATTTAAAAGAAAAGGTCGGTTCAAAAAAGAGATCGTAAACGAGTTGAAAAAAAAATAGGTCGTAAAAGAGTTCAAAAAGAGGTTCATAATAGAGTTCAAAAGAGCGGTGCCTGGACTGATTGACTGATTGATGGATTGATTTAAATGTATTATATGTAGATAATATATAGCATCTACGCAGCAACCACTGAATTGAATTATATTATATGTATTATTGTATTATATATTGTATATATATATTGTATATGTATAGGGGTGGGACCTAATAAGTTTACTTCTTCCCACTCCCTTTTGAGCCAATCTTGACATCTACAAAAGATTAGTCACATGTAATGTTTTCAATGTAGGTGTAAAAATAATGTATATATACATGGAGGGCAGTCTGGTCCTGCTTCCTCTTTACTTTTGTAGTTCTTGGGTCAGACAATATATTTCTGTTGATTACAATACACGAAAGAAACAAAAATCCCTTCATTTTGCTTCCCCCCCACACTGGAGTTTTACAAGCCTTCTTCTTGGCAGGTTCAAAGACAGCTTTTGCTCTTCTCACTGTAGTGAATTATATTTACATAGCGGTTTTTCTCTAGTGACTCAAAGCGCTTTACGTAGTGAAACCCAATATCTAATTTTTACAATTAAACCAGTGTGGGTGGCACTGGGAGCAGGTGGGTAAAGTGTCTTGCCCAAGGACACAATGGCAGTGACTAGGATGAAGGAAGCAGGAATCGAACCTGCAACTCTCAAGTTGGTGGCACGGCTGCTCTACCAACCGAGCTATACCGCCCTGGGAACTCATTTCAACGCAAAGTTATTGTGACAACTTAGATAAAATTATTCTATGATTGGAGGATATGTAGAACAGAAGTAGAAAACAAACATGACACAAAACTAAAGTCATGTCGAATGGCAACTTGGTACCAATGCAGATGCCCGAGTCATCACTGAATACGATCTTCATCCAGTCATTCATAGTCATCAAATGCTAAGCCCATGAGAGCCTTATTTTAAGTCGTCATTAACATTTTTAAATGTTAATGACGACTTTTGATTTAGCTTTTCGGTATTTAAATCTTGTTTCCCTTAGGGGATTTCTTACAATTCAATCACAGACGGCGACTCCAGTTTCCTCCCATTTGTTCTTCAATTCTTTTGCTGTTGAATGGATGTATGGTTCATATCCTTCCAGTCCGAAATCTGTTTTTCTTATCATCCATCCACATTTCCGATACTGCAATTACTCTAAACGGTTCCTTAAATTGTTCCAAAAAAAGCTTCATACTGATGTAATTTGTGTACAGACCTCTGCAGTTAAGATGAATGATTGATTGACAGACTATCGGATTTTTGTGCCTTAAGTTTTCTGTCTTAAAGGGGAACATTATCACAATTTCAAAAGGGTTAAAAACAGTAAAAATCAGTTCCCAGTGACTTGTTGTATTTTTTGAAGTTTTTTTCCAAATTTTACCGGTCCCGGAATATCCCTAAATAAAGCTTTAAAGTGCCTTATTTTCGCTATCTTCGAAACCACTATCCATTTCCCTGTGACGTCATACAGTGCTGCCAATATAAACAACATGGCGGTTACCACAGCAAGATATAGCGACATTAACTCAGATACAGACTCGGATTTCAGCGGCTTAAGCGATTCAACAGATTACACGTGTATTGAAACAGATGGTCGGAGTATGGAGGCAGATAGCGAAAACGAAATTGAAGAAGAAATTGAAGCTATTCAGCGAATACCTATTGACGCTATTCGGCCATAGCATGGGTGTACCTAATGAAGTGGCCCATAGCAATGGCTGCCTTATTAGCATCGCCGGTAAAATGTGTGGACCAAACGATCAGGACTTTCGCATCTTGTGACACTGGAGCAACTTAAATCCGTCGATTGGTAAGTGTTTGTTTCACATTAAATGTGGGTATCTAGTTTCAAATGTACCTACAGCTAGCGTAAATAGCATGTTAGCATCGATTAGCTGGCAGTCATGCCGTGACCAAATATGTCTGATTAGCACATAAGTCAACAACATCAACAAAACTCACCTTTGTGATTTCGTTGACTTTATCGTTGCAAATGCATCTGCAGGTTATCCATACATCTCTGTGCCATGTCTGTCTTAGCATCGCCGGTCAAATGTGAAGACACTCTGGCAAATTCAATGGGGGTCTGGCGGCAGATTTCTTGCCAGTGGTGCAACTTGAATCCCTCCCTGTTAGTGTTGTTACACCCTCCGACAACACACCGACGAGGCATGATGTCTCCAAGGTTCCAAAAAATAGTCGAAAAAACGGAAAATAACAGAGCTGAGACCCGGTGTTTGTAATGTGAAAATGAAAATGGCGGGTGTATTACCTCGATGACATCACGTTCTGACGTCATCGCTAAAAGACCGATAAACAGAAAGGCGTTTAATTTGCCAAAATTCACCCATTTAGAGTTCGGAAATCGGTTAAAAAAATACATGGTCTTTTTTCTGCAACATCAAGGTATATATTGACACTTGCATAGGTTTGGTGATAATGTTCCCCTTTAATGCTTTGATATTTTCTTTCTTCCTTCTTGATATTCTGTCCTGGTGCTTCTATATTTTCTTTGGTCCACCAGTACGCTTGCATTTTTCCAACCTTCCCATGTTGTTTGTACTTGGTCCAAACCGACATATTTTACAACATGGCGTTACGATTCGCTTTCTTGAAGAACTTTGATGATCCTCTTCAATCGACATCTGTTGTGTTCGAGCCATAATTCTTGTCACTCCACCTGGTGGAACATCTCTCCAAAAGTATTTTTTTAAACTGCAGACTAATGACCAGATTTTATCTGATGCAGGTGTTCGCTTTGGAAATTGAAATTTACAGGGTAATTCCATTTTTTTTTACTCTTCTTGATCTAAAAATGAAACTGTTATCGACTACCACAACTCATGTTCTCGATTTTGTTGTTTGTCTTTCAAAAAGCCAGAAAACTGCCAATTCAAAGGACTATAGCAAAGCTATTCAACTGGTGACCTGCGGGCCAAATCTGGCCCAGAAATGGAGCCGAACGGGCCTCAGAGTTTAGTTCAAATCATACATTTCTCATTCAAATCTAATATTTTCAACTTTCGATTTTGACCCCAAAAAAATACATGTGCTGTATGGAATTTTATATATTTTAAACTTAATCTAATATGGCAACGAACGCACATTCCAAACATCAACATAAGTACTTAAATATCTGCTTGACTCATGATTTTGAAGAAACTTATGCATCAAATTGTACAATGTAAAAATATTTTTTCAGGAAAAACTGGTTGCTCAGTTGCCAGAATTTTACCGTAAAAACACAAACAAAAAAAATGTGTAATTTTTCCATTTACAGTGATACACCGTAAAAACGACAACTGTAGATTTTACAGTAAAACAGTGGCAATTGTTTCCCATTGTATACTTCAGGGGTCTCAAACATGCGGCAAGACGTTATTTTGCGGCCCGCACTTTGATATGACAATTTAATGTTGGTGCGGCCTGCGAGTTTAATATGAACGGCGCTTGACAGCGTCATACTTTCCAACGTTCCCAATTTTCCCGGGAGTCACCTGAATTTCAGGGCATCCATTCTCTCAATATCCATGCCGATTTTTACTCAATCAACATTATTCAGGGGGTGCCAAAGTGTCAGTGCCTTCAGCACCCTTTACATCCTGTACAGACTGCATGCAAGCCAAGTTATGTGTTGCATCTGGCTGTGCAGTACGCACGTGAGCCATTGCAAGACACATTTGATCAACAACTACACAGGTCACACTGAGGGTGGCCGTAAAAAAAACTTTAACACTGTTACAAATATGTGCCAGACTGTGAACCCACACCAAACAAGAATGACAAACACATTTCAGCGTAAACACAACAGAAGAAATACCCAAAATCCCATGCAGCCCTAAATATTGCGGGCTACAATATACACCCCCCCGCTACCACTAATCCCCCACGGCCCCACCCTCCCTACATGCGTCAGTTGAGGTGGTGTATATTGTAGCCAGGGAGAGTTGGGGCTGCAAGGTGTTCTGTGTATTTGTTCTCTTGTGTTTAAGTTGTGTTAGGGTGCGGATGTTCTCCCAAAATGTGTTTGTCATTCTTGTTTGGTGTGGGTTCAAAGTGTGACGCTTACTTGTAAAGTTGTTTGTACGGCAATTCTGACGTAGAAGTTGCATTTCTGTCCATGGAAAAAATATAATAGAAAATATTGGTACAATAAATGTTCCACCATCAAGGTGGACACTGTAAATATGGAGAGATACAAGGTGCAAATGAGAACATGCGAGGCAAAAAGATGCAATTTCAAGTGAAAAGAAATGTAATGAAGGTGAAGAAGCTATTGAGCACAAAAAGCCGCACATGGGCTTGTACATTTGTGTACTATCCTGCAGGCAGAAATTGCACTTTCCTTATTTTGAACTGAACTGAACTGAACTAGTGTAGCTTTAATTAGACATAGTGATGAATGAGTCCAATGTTTAGAGTATATGCTTTCCCTGTCATACTGACCAATGGAAGAAACAATTGGAAATGTATTTGTTTGTAATAATAATAATACTTTTTACCCTTTTTTTATTTATTTTTTTATTGCAGCCTCGCAATATTCCCATTTAAATGAGATGTGATGTTTACCAGGATATATTTTTGAGGGTGTTTAACTGCAACCTTTACAGTACAAAGGGGGGGCTAATAGTTCATAGGCTGTTATACCTGTTTTCTTCCAGGCTACTAAAATAATTTAGGTCTCAAAAAAGTGGTACAAGAGACATTTTGTGAACATGGATGACATTTGGGCAACGTGGCGTTCTCTCTCAAGTTACTAGGTAGAATGCATAAAAAAAACAACAAAAAAAACATATTTGTGCTTGTCTTTTATAAGGGTTGCGTATAATTAAGCCAGTGGTTCTCAAATGGCGGTACGCGTACCCCTGGGGGTACTTGAAGGTATGCCAAGGGGTACGTGAGATTTTTAAAAAAATATTCTAAAAGTAGCAACAATTCAAAAATCCTTTATAAATATATTTATTGAATAATACAACAAAATATGAATGTAAGTTCATAAACTGTGAAAAGAAATGCAACAATACAATATTCAGTGTTGACAGCTAGATATTTTGTGGACATGTTCCATAAATATTGATGTTAAAGATTTCTTTTTTTGTGAACAAATGTTTAGAATTAAGTTCATGAATCCAGATGGATCTCTATTACAATCCCCAAAGAGGGCACTTTAAGTTGATGATTACTTCCATGTGTCAGGCTAGGACTTGGTCTTGGGTTGTTTTCCCGACGTGCGAAGCGAATGGAATGGAAACGGCGTGAAGGTAGGTAGGTACATCTTTATTTTAACACTAAAACTGAAAACAGGAACCAACAAAAAGCGCGCACAATGGCGGTACAAAAAACTGGGCTATGAAACAAAAGACTAGCACAAAGGCTATAAACTACAAACATGAAACAAAAACACTTGCGCAGTGGCATGAATAACAAAAACTTACGTGGACAAAATGGACAGCATTGCAAGGCAAGAAGCAGATAATCGAGGTCGTGAAGAAGGTGGTGTTGCCAGACTGACCAGCTGGTAACTGTGGCTTAAATAATGAACATGATAAGTGAAAACAGGTGTGAGACAACACAGGTGAACTGATTGGTTGTCATGGTAACAAAACAGGGAGTGACAAAAAAAAGGAACTTAGAGTCCAAAGGTCAATAGTACTTGGTATTCGTAGGCAGTCTCCCATCCAAGTACTAACCAAACCAGACACTGCTAAGCTTTGAGAACAGATGAGATTGGGGATGCTCAGGGTAGTATGGCCATACAAGACTCATGATCAGACATTGACAGATGAAAACTAAATCAGTTGGCATGGTAAAAAGACAAACAAGGAAATGCAAAACAGAACTAAATGTCCAAAAAACTAAACATAGCATGACCAAAACAAAACATGAACCATAGGCGTGACACTATGTGTAGAAATCTTTATTTATAATTGAATCACTTGTTTATTTTTCAACAAGTTTTTAGATATTTTTTATATATTTTTGTCCAAATAGTTCAAGAAAGACCACTACAAATGAGCAATATTTTGCACTTGTGGTGGATTGTCTGAAGCTTAAACAACAAACAAAGTGGTTTTAGTACAAAAGTTGTATTTACCCAATATCAAAAAGTACAGAGTTGGATTGGATTGCCCATGTAAACAGACAGCATCCTTCGAAGGATCCAGAATCAAACAAAATCATATCAAATATTGGTCTACTAGCTTTTTATATGTTTCCCTCATGTGCCAAGGTCCCGTTGTTTTGCAACTGCTTGCTCCGCAACAACCTTGGATTCCTTAGTCATAACAAACAATCAAAACATTTTGTAGAATGGTTAGAGTGACCACAAATACAACTTTCACCTACATATGCTCTTCCAGTGATTCAGAGGCTTTTAGATAGACTTTCTTTTTGGACTAAAACAGACACAAAATTGAGTATAAAGGTCAGAAATTCCACTACACACTGTTATACAATTTAATAAATCAGAAACTGATGACATCGTGCTGTATTTTATTTCTTTATCTCTTTTTTTCAACCAAAAATGCTTTGCTCTGATTACTTGAATTTAAAAAATGTTCACAGGGGGTACATCACTGAAAAAAGGTTGAGAACCACTGTAATAAGCAACATGAAAATAAAGTGCAGTGAAATTTGAGGTTGCCAATGGGGGGGAAATTAACTAATACGCCTCCTTTAAAAATTTTGACTGGATCAGGAATATCATCTTGAGGCGTCAATCATAGACTTCAGTGTTTTCATTAGTGTGCTGTGAGATACAGTCTGGTGTGCTGTGGGAGTTTATCTAATTTCACCTATTTGGGTTAAATATTGTTTGCAAACCAGTAATACTAGTCTGCAAATCACGTGTTGTTGTTGAGTTTCGGCAGAGTAACCGTGTAATATTCTTCCATATCAGTAGGAGGCAGCCGGTAGATAATGTCGGAAACAGCGGGAGGCAGCGTGCAGGTAAAAAGGTGTCCGATGCTTAAACCAAAAATTAAAAAAAAGGTTAGTGCCCCGAAGAAAAGGCATTGAAGCTTAGGGAACGCTATGCAGAACGAAATTAAAACTGAACTGGTTACAAAGTAAACAAAAATAGAATGCTGGACGACAGCAAAGACTTACTGTGGAGCAAAGACGGCGTCCACATGACAATCAACAATGTCCCCACAAAGAACGATAAAAACAACTGAAATGTTCTTGATTGCTAAAACAAAGTAGATGCAGGAAACATTGTTCAAAAGAAGATATGAAACTGCTACAGGAAAATACCGAAAAAAGAGAAAAAGCCAGCAAAATAGGAGCGCAAGACAAGAACTGAAACAGAACACACAGGAAAACAGCAAAAAAGTCCAAATAAGTCACGGCGTGATGTGACAGGTGGTGACAGTACACCAACTTTGAGACAAGAGCTATAGTGATAAATGCTTGGTTATGGTTTAAAGTCATATCCTACGATTGCGACAACGACTTTTTACTGTCGACTGAGTTTCCTTTTTTAATGATTTCTGCTGGTGGTGTGCCTCCGGATTTTTTCAATGCAAAAAATGTGCCTTGGCTCAAAAAAGGTTGAAAAACACTGAT
The DNA here is from genome assembly GCF_033978795.1 of Nerophis ophidion. Classification (NCBI taxonomy): domain Eukaryota; kingdom Metazoa; phylum Chordata; class Actinopteri; order Syngnathiformes; family Syngnathidae; genus Nerophis; species Nerophis ophidion. The sequence continues at coordinate 72,738,650 of NC_084613.1, forward strand.
ATACTGTATTTATATTTTGTAATTGGCACTTGGATTAAAAAAAATAGGTATATGAGTGTGAAATTCAACTATTCTATTAGCGCTCAGTAGATTGTGCAGGGGTCCAATGCATAAGTGTAAATTATAATTTCCTTTGTCTATAATTCTTATGTTCTCTGTCAAAAAGTCTAAGTGGGTGTCTGCATTACACAGGGATTATTAGCACTATTATTATTATGCAGACATGTGCAGGTTCATTAAGTCAGTTCATGTCGTTATATTTCATGGCTTCGGTTAAGAGAGGAGTTCCAAAATCTTGTTATTTTCCTCAGCAGTTTGAAATGCCTTTTCTTCACTTTCCAGGTGGTTTATTGATAATTGTTTGATTCCACTGAACTGGAAAATAAATTAGCTTAGTGATATGAAGCTTTGGAGGAAAAACAGCTTGTATCCCAATGGCCCCCGCATACTTTGAATCCCCCCCCCCCCAAAAAAAAGATGAGACACCGTTGTATAGTTTATATGTAAAAAAAAAAAAAAAACCCTGATGGTATTCAATTTATAATTACAAATATTACAGAAGATATATATATATATATATATATATATATATATATATATATATATATATATATATATATATATCTCAGCCCTTTGAGACACTTGTGATTTAAGGCAATATAGATGAACATTGATTGATTGATTTGTTTTATTTATTTATATATATACATAACATATGATTATGTACATATTTTAATTTATAACGTACATATATATATACACAGAGTAAATATATATACACACAGTATACATATATATATATATATATCTCCACTTATTTATAAAGTAACTTATTAGCTGAATACATATATATATATATATATATATTTATATCTATCTAGATATATATATATATCTATATCTATATATATATGTATATATATACATATATATATATATATATATATATATATATATATATATAGATATATATATATATATATATATATATATATATATATATATATATATATACATACATAGCAGTGAAACTGGCTTGTGGGGATCAAATAACTACTGTATATCTTCCTTCTCAATATACATGTATATATATATATATATATATATATGTATATATATATATATATATATATATATATATACATATATATATATATATATATATGTATATATATATATATATATATATACATATATATATATATATATATATATATATAGATATATAGATATATATATATCTCTCTCTCTCTCTATATATATATATATATATATATATATATATATATATATATATATATATATATATATATATGTATGTATATTGAGCAGGAAGATATACAGTAGTTATTTCATCCCCACAAGCCAGTTTCACTGCTATGTGTATATATATATGTATATATATATATATATATATATATATATATATATAAATAAATACACATATATATATAGAGAGAGATATATATATATATACATATATATATATATATGTATATATATTTATATATATATATACATATATATATATGTATATATATACATATATATATATATATATATACATATATATATGTATATATATACATATATATGTATATATATGTATATATATATATATATGTATATATACATATATATATATAGAGATATATATATATATATATATATATATATATATATATATATATATATATATATATATCTATATCTTTCTCTATATATATATATATATATATATGTGTATATATCTATATATCTATATATATATCTATCTATATAGATATATATATATATATATATGTATATGTATATATGTATATATATATATATATATATATATATATATATATATATATATATATATATATATATATATATATATATAGCTCATGCTATATGGTCATGGTCATGAGCTTTGGGTCATGACCGAAAGGATAAGATCACGGGTACAAGCGGCCGAAATGAGTTTCCTCCGCCGGGTGGCGGGGCTCTCCCTTAGAGATAGGGTGAGAAGCTCTGTCATCCGGGAGGAGCTCAACGTAAAGCCGCTGCTCCTCCACATCGAGAGGAGCCAGATGAGGTGGTTCGGGCATCTGGTCAGGATGCCACCCGAACGCCTCCCTAGGGAGGTGTTTAGGGCACGTCCAGCTGGTAGGAGGCCACGGGGAAGACCCAGGACACGTTGGGAAGACTATGTCTCCCGGCTGGCCTGGGAACGCCTCGGGATCCCCCGGGAAGAGCTAGACGAAGTGGCTGGAGATAGGGAAGTCTGGGCTTCCCTGCTTAGGCTGCTGCCCCCGCGACCCGACCTCGGATAAGCGGAAGATGATGGATGGATGGATGGATATATATATATATATATCTATATAGGTGGGCTTGAAGCTCGTCGAGAGAGAGAAAGCCAAAAGTGTGCATTATTGTTTTAAACAATTCTCTTTTTCTAAAGATAAAGTTTTGCAAAAATACGCTTTTGAACGAAACTAACCCTTAAGTCCACAACATGGATTTCTTCCATTTTAGTCGCCTCTTTCAGACTGTCTAATACAACACAAATATATTTGACTGGAGTTCAGCAAGCCGACAGACAAACTTGCTTGTTACTTGGAGAAAGACATCTTCTTTTTGGATCAGCAATACTTCCACTCCTAAGAAAATGCAGCCTGAGCCTCTTTGGAAGGATTAATGACCATTGATCCCTGGAGTCCAAGCCACAGGGGCAGCGAACCCTTCTTTTTTTTTTTTTTTTGCTTCCATGCAGCACCAATGAGCAACAAAACCCTTATTGTGCGCTTCTCCTTCTTTGCATCTTGTGGTTTTTTTTCTTCTCTTCTTCTCTAAGCTGAGTGCGTACCACAAACAAGGTCAACCAGCTTTGGTTTGTTCAGCAAAGTGTGCCGCTGATGTTGGCATATTTAAAAAAAAAAGTGCGCGTTTGTATGAATTCAGTAAGGCTTCAGCATCAAATGTGCTGTGGTTCTACTTTGAAAACGGTTCCCGGAAACCAAACAAAGTAAAACGTTCTCATCCTGCAGATGAAAAGTGAAGCCCGTATAATCAGCCTGGTCTTTGGAGAGTGTCATCTCCATTTATGCTTCTTTATGTATGACCTCCCTAATCATATGGGAAGTATCAGAAACCCACAATGCTCAGGGTCACTGCCGGCGTGGGACTCCAACGGCACATTAGCATTTAGCAAGGAACATTCATGCTATATATTAGCTCACATTTTATTCTGATCGCCAGTTAACAGGCGGACCTCTGACCCCTCGGCTCTCTGCATTTGATGTAAAAGAGTGAAAGCTAAAGTGTGTGTGTGTGTGTTCTTGTAGCCTGAAGCTGGTTTCAGTCCTACCTAACTGGCTGGAGTTTCTCTGTGCAGCTCGGAGACTTTCTCTCCTCTGTGGCCCCCCCTTACCCGTGGGGTTCCTCAAGGGTCAATCCCAGGTCCAATTCTCTTCTTACTGTACGGACTACCTTTAGGTGAAATCCTGGTCAAGCACAATGTCTCATTCCATTGTTATGCCAATGATGTTCAGATCTACTTACCTCTTAAAGGGGAACATTATCACAATTTCTGAAGGGTTAAAACCAATAAAAATCAGTTTCCAGTGGCTTACTTTTTTTTCCGAAGTTTTTCAAGAAATTTTACCCTTCACGCAATATCACGAAAAACGGCTTCAAAGTGCCTGATTTTAACCGTCGTTATATCCACCCGTCCTTTATCCTGTGACGTCACAGCGTGACCACACAGAAACAAACATGGCGGATAGCACAGAAAGGTATAGCGGTATTAGCTCGGAGTCAGACTGGGATTTCAGCGCCGTAAGCGATTCAACAGATTACGCATGTATTGAAACGGATGGTTGGAGTGTGGAGGCAGGTAACGAAAACGAAATTAAAGAAGAAACTGAAGCCATTGAGCCATATCACGACAGACAGCGCGGACGAATTCGGCGATCGCCTTCTAACCAACGATTGGTATGTGTTTGTTTGGCATTGCATGTGGCTGGAGGGAAAGGCTGGATGCAAATATAGCTACAAATGAGGCATAATGATCCAATATGTACACACAGCTAGCCTACATAGCATGTTAGCATCGATCAGCTTGCAGTCATGCCGTGACCAAATATGTCTGATCAGCACACTCCACATAAGTCAATAACATCAACAAAACTCACCTTTGTGCATCCATGCACAACGATATAAGTTTGGTGGACAAAATGAGAGAGAAAAAGAAATGCATCTGCTTTGAGTGTCGCAGGATATCCACACATTCTTGCCATCTCTGTCGCAGCATAGCTGTCGTCGGTAAAGTGTGCGGAACAAACGAGGGATTTTCGCATTTTTTGACCACTGGTGCAACTTGAATCCGTCTCTGTTCGTTTTGTTACACCCTCCGACAACACACCGACAAGGCATGATGTCTCCAAGGTTCGGGAAAACAGTCGAACAAACGGAAAATAACAGAGCTGATTTGACTTGGTGTGTGCAATAAGATTGAGAAAATGGCGGATTGCTTCATGTTGTGACGTCACGGGTAAAAGGTCATCGCTCAAAAGGCTATCAATTGAAAGACGTTTAAATCGCCAAATTCACCCTTTTAGAGTTCGGAAATCGGTTAAAAAAACATATGGTCTTTTTTTTCTGCAACATCAAGGTATATAGTGACGCTTACATAGGTCTGGTGATAATGTTCCCCTTTAAGGCATACTTGCCAACCTTAAGACCTCCGAATTCGGGAGGTGTATATTTTTATATATATAAATAATACGTTCGTTAATGAGTATATCTGTTTGGCCACCGTGTTCAATGGAGAAGTCTGATCAACAAAATTTGCAGGCAGCATACCCTTTCCCCTTCGAGCTGTCCTGGATGAATTGAAATATGTTTTTCCAATCATTTTGGACCTTGCCAGCGTACTTCTTCTTACTCGTCTCTTCTTCGTCCTTCTGCTTCGTCTCTGTTATGTTTTTGAACATTACTACTTGCCGTAGTTTTGAAGCAATGCATGATGGGAATAATCCGGATGTTGTGTGTCAGTGTGTTAACGTGCCGGCTGGAATAAACACACGCTGAGTAATAGATCCGTGCAGGCCTACCTTATGGGTTGTAGATAAACCTAGGGATAACAGAGACATATATAAAAGTCTCCTTTTCAGGTTAGAGAGGACGCTAAAGGCAGTGCCTTTAAGGCACGGCCCAAATATTGTTCTCCGGGTGGAAATCGGGAGAAATTTGTGAGAATGGTTGCCCCGGGAGATTTTCGAGAGAGACACTGAAATTGGGGAGTCTCCCGGGAAAATCAGGAGGGTTGGCAAGTATGTCTTAAGAAAGGGGTGCCCATTACGTCGATCGCGATCGACTGGTCGATCTCGGAGGGTGTGTCAGTTGATCTCAAACCAGGCATTAAAAGATATACATAAAAATGAGCAATCATCAATCATACCAAGACTTCACTTTCGTCAGTTGTTTGACATTCTCGGCACCCGAGTATCTTGTGAAATGACGCTGGCTGCTGCAAGCTCATATTTAAGATAAAAATCACTAACAGGGCGGACGCAGAGAAACACATTTTATTTCTAGAGACTCCGTACCTACTGTCAAAACTCTAAAGACCGACTGCACAGTTCCTGTCTTCACCATAAAATACCTGTTTCATCCTGCCTGTGCTAACAAAATAAGAGTCTCAGAAAGCTAGCGTGCACAAGCTAGCAAGCTACGGAGTTTGATGCCAATGTATTTCTCCCCCGCCCTCAGCGACCGCTTTCTCACTTGCTTGCCCACCCGCACACTCACTTACGTCACTCACCTGCTGCCAGACATTAAAGGGCCACACACATATGCTACTCTCATAACAAAGTGTTTGAAAACGAGTATGCAAGTTGGACAAATGAGATGCCGAATCCAACCACTTTCATGTGGTATTGGACAGAAAGGAGGACCTTTTTTTCCTCCATTTGAAAATGCGGACGTTATCAGCACCACTGTCTAATTCCAATCAATGCAAGTCATCAGAATCAAATACACCAACTTATATTCTTGTCTTCATGAAAGAAAGGAATCTATGTGTGTTAAACATGCTTGTATTATCATTAAACACCATTAACTTTTTAACAAAAATGTCTCTTTCATAAATAAATAAATATAAATTATAAATAGGAATGAGGTAGATCTCCTCGACTTGGTCAATTGAAAAGTAGCTCGCCTGCAGAAAAAGTGTGAGCGCCCCTGTCTTAAGACCACAGGACAGGTCGCACTTCAGCCACTGCTTGACTGTCTGACTGACATCAAAGCATGGATGAGTGCTGACTTCTTCAACCTTAACGAGAGCAAGACCGAGATCATCATCTCCGGCAAAACATCTCCAGTCTTGTTTGTCAGTGCTCTAGGTCCTCAGGGTGAAAACATCCTGTGATCTTCAATAGTGCGTTCGAATTCTTCAAACAGCTCAGTGGTTAGTACCAGCTTTTATCATCTCAGACCCCTAGCAAAGACCAAGGCCTAGCTCTCCCAGAGCGACCTGGAGACTGTTATCCACGCCTTCATCACACACCGGCTAGACAACAACAACTCACTGTACGCTGGCATGGATCAGGCATTACTTCGCCGACTGCAGCTAGTGCAAAACGCGGCTGCCCGTCTCCTCACCAGCACCGAAAAAAAAAACGCAAGCACACCACCCCAGTCCTGGCCTCACTCCACAGGCTCCCTATCCGTCACTGCATTGATATTAAAGGCCTACTGAAATGAGATTTTCTTATTTAAACGGGGATAGCAGGTCCATTCTATGTGTCATACTTGATCATTTCGCGATATTGACATATTTTTGCTGAAAGGAATAATAGAGAACATCGACGATAAAGTTCGCAACTTTTGGTCGCTAATAAAAAAGCCTGTACCGGAAGTAGCAGACAATGTACGCGTGACGTCACGGGTTGTGGAGCTCCTAACATCCTCACATTGTTTATAATCATGACCACCAGCAGCGAGAGCGATTCGGACCGAGAAAGCGACGATTTCCCCATTAATTTGAGCGAGGATGAAAGATTTGTGGATGAGGAAAGTGAGAGTGAAGGACTAGAAAAACAAAAAAAAAGGCGAGGGCAGTGGGAGCGACTCAGATGTTATTAGACACATTTAATAGGATAATTCTGGAAAATCCCTTATCTGCGTATTGTGTTACTAGTGTTTTAGTGAGATTATATGGTCGTACCTGTACAACCCGAAAGTCGGAGGGGTGTGGCCACTTATGTGGTGACCACGTTTCTCGAGGAGGCGAAGGCAGCCAGGCTGAGATTTTTTTTTTCCCCTCCTCCACGGTGTAAGCATCCGACGGTCGGGGGCGGCCGGTGGGAGGAGGCAAGAGAGTCTGCAGCTGCAGGAGCAACGACGCAAGCTCTCCGCCCATGTCTATGGTAAGAGCCGACTTATTACCACCATTTTCCCACCGAAACCTGCCGGTTGACATTTGGTAGGGTACCATGTTTGCTTGACCGCTCTGTTCCATAGTAAAGCTTCATTGTCTAAAGTCTGCGGGCTATAGAGCGTTTTCCGTTCGGGCTCCAGTACTCTGGAATGCCCTCCCGGTAACAGTTCGAGATGCTACCTCAGTAGAAGCATTTAAGTCTCACCTTAAAACTCATCTGTATACTCTAGCCTTTAAATAGACCTCCTTTTTAGACCAGTTGATCTGCCGCTTCTTTTCTTCCTCCTATGTCCCCCCCTCCCTTGTGGAGGGGGTCCGGTCCGATAACCATGGATGAAGTACTGGCTGTCCAGAGTCGAGACCCAGGATGGACCGCTCGTCGGGACCCAGGATGGACCGCTCGCCTGTATCGATTGGGGACATATCTACGCTGCTGATCCGCCTCCGCTTGAGATGGTTTCCTGTGGACGGGACTCTCGCTGCTGTCTTGGATCCGCTTGAACTGAACTCTCGCGGCTGTGTTGGAGCCACTATGGATTGAACTTCCACAGTATCATGTTAGACCCACTCGACATCCATTGTTTTCGGTCCCCTAGAGGGGGGGGGGGGTTGCCCACATCTGAGGTCCTCTCCAAGGTTTCTCATAGTCAGCATTGTCACTGGCGTCCCACTGGATGTGAATTCTCCCTGCCCACTGGGTGTGAGTTTTCCTTGCCCTTCTGTGGGTTCTTCCGAGGATGTTGTAGTCGTAATGATTTGTGCAGTCCTTTGAGACATTTGTGATTTGGGGCTATATAAATAAACATTGATTGATTGATTGATTGATTGACATTGTCATCTTTTGGGAATGCAAACAAGGAAACACCGGTTGTGTTTGTGTTGCTAAAGGCGGCCGCAACACACCGCTTCCCACCGCTTCCCAACTACATCTTTCTTCTTTGACGTCTCCATTATTAATTGAACAAATTGCAAAAGATTCAGCAACACAGATGTCCAGAACACTGTGTAGTTATGCGATTAAAGCAGACTACTTACAGCTGGGATCGGTGCTGGAACAAAATGTCCGCTACAATCCGTGACCTCACGAGCACGCGTCATTATACACGTCATCATACCGCGACGTCTTAGCATGATACTTCCGCGCGAAATTTAAAATGGCAATTTAGTAAAATAACCGTATTGGCATGTGTTGCAATGTTAATATTTCATCATTGATATATAAACTATCAGACTGCATGGTCGGTAGTAGTGGGTTTCAGCAGGCCTTTAAATTTACTTTTAATTGTTTTTTTAAATCCGTAAATGGCCTGGACTCTCAATACCTGACCGAGTTTCCGCACCATCATGCCT
>NC_084613.1:73354928-73547428 GCF_033978795.1 Nerophis ophidion
TATATGTATGTATATGTATATATATATATATGTATGTATGTATATATATATATATATATATATATATATACATACATACATACACGGTTTCCTGCAGCGCTTTGTCGTTAAGGCATCCGCCTTAACAACAAAGAGCCACCACCTAAACTAAAGTCTTAAAAAAATATCTATATATATATATATATATATATATATTTTTTTTTTTTTGTCCTGTCCAGCTTCTTCGGCAAATCATATAGTTGATGTAAATGCCCATATCGGCTGTTCAGATTTACTTTACAAAAGAGAAGTGTAGGATACTTCTCTTAGATTAGATTAGATTAGATAGTACTTTATTTATTCCGTCAGGAGAGTTCCTTCAGAAAAATTAAAATTTTCAGCACAATCCCATTCAAGTTTAGACAAACATTACAGGGAGACAGAACATGATCGCTGACGGGTCTGCCGGCTTCCAGCGCCCCTTACAAAAAAGATGAGATAAAGGTAAACAAAGGGGGGGGGGGGAATAGAAGATTTAAATAAAATTTAAAAAATCGGTCATTGCCTGGGCCCTGGAGAGGAGGTGCAGACTGAGGCCAAGGGAAAAAAACAAATAAATTAAAAAAATAAAAAAACAACTCATAACCATGGTACACATCCCTCTTCCATGTGTGTAAGAGGGAAACATCAAACATCAAAGAACACAGAGGACATTAAAGACATTAAAGCAGCAGATACAACCAGACACTTCTACATACAGCTATGAATAAAAAGTAAAAGAAACATATCCACTGTGGTGGCCTCTGCGGTGTTCCACGCCATCGTCTGCTGGGGAGGAGGGAGCATGGTCAGAGACAGAAGCAGACCCAACAAAGCAACCAAGACAGCCGACTCCACTCTCGGCCAGTGTCCAGTCCGCATGGATGAGCGAGGATACGTCCAAGGTGACTGAGGTGTCCGACACCTACTCACCCAGTCAAGACAAGTCAAAGTCTTGTTGCCTTATTTGTATTTGACTTTATTAAATGTATTTATAGTATCATTTTGTGCTAATCTAAAGTCTTAACAAGCTGCTACGCTTCGTACTGCCTCTGTCAGTATGTCTCTGCAACACCCAGTATTGTCCCACCCACACAACCATTTGATTGGTTACACGTAGAGCGGTAACAGCCAATCAGCAGTGTGTATTCAAAGCGCATGTAACAGCCAATCAGCAGTGCGTATTCAGAGCGCATGTAAAAGCCAATCAGCAGTGCGTATTCAGAACGCATGGAGTCAGTGCTCATGGCAGAGGCAGGCAGAGAGGAGCGACGGTGCGGGTTAGCAGAAAGGTGTTTAGCAAGTGAGCATAATGCAGCGGACTCTCCCCAAATTATAATAAACACTTCCCAGTCAACTACTAGTAACATCACTATGAGCCCGTTGACGTTCTCGAAATATAAGCGGCAGCTTTGAGGTGGAGGCTAATTAGTTTTTAGCGTAACGTTAGCTTATTTTGCGGTGTGGGAATGCGTATGTGTGTTACGAACAGCAAAGCCCTGTCTATCTGAGAGAAAGACAAGCATAAGCATTATTGACCTACAGATAACAACTAAGTTATTTAACTTTGCCTCTTTCTTTGTTGAAGCAGCAAAAAAGGACATTATGTTGAATGAAGAGTGCCTGTCTCTGATAGTTGATATAATAATGTAACTGCATCATAAAGCCTGCATGAACTCCATGGTGTTCAGGAATGAATAGTCTCTCCTATTGCTATTGTACTATTTTTTTCAGCTATAGTTACATTAATAATTAGTAATGTAGCAGCCTAGTTTTGAATGGCAGGGTCCCACCTATCACATGTTGATAAAAATATAACATTTACATAATAAAAAATCTACTACAGGCTTTCCAAATGCTGTAATAAATCAAGCATGATGAGTTGAGCATATGTCAGCATGTGACCACACTTTTAACTAATTTTTTCAAATGCTTATTGCAAACGCTTATTTACAGTAAGTCATTAATTGGACTTAGTCATTATTTTGTCTTAGTAAGTCAATATTTCCTAAGTCGAAATAATGACACATTTGGTATATCAAGACATGCACCTGGGGATAGGTTGATTGGCAACACTAAATTGGCCCTAGTGTGTGAATGTGAGTGTGAATGTTGTCTGTCTATCTGTGTTGGCCCTGCGACTTGTCCAGGGTGTACCCCGCCTTCCGCCCGATAGTAGCTGAGATAGGTGCCAGCGACCCCAAAAGGGAATAAGCGGTAGAGAATGGATGGATGGATGGAAACTAGGACTGTTTTGTGTTTTGCTTTTACTTTACGTAAAAAATATCGAGATATATATCGTATATTGCCATTCAGCATACGGAGTGGAAAACACAACCAAAAATTGTAGGCTTCTTAACGCGACTAAGCCGGCCTACTTCACCGCATACTGTAGTCTAGGGCCCCCCCACCCCCCATCCCGTCCGTCGCCTGTCCTTAACTAACAAATATTCTAGGGTAATCAATGGACAACATATAAAAAAAATACCAAAATAAACATGACACATCATTACGTCACTTCCTAGAAACACTGATATATATATATATATATATATATATATATATATATATATATATATATATATATGTGTGTGTATATATGTATGTGTATATATACAATGTGTGTGTATATATACAATATGTGTGTATATATATATATATATGTTATATATGTATATATATATATACATATGTTGTTATATATATATATATATATATGTTATATATATATATATATATATATATATATATATATAATACAGTAAATATTTTTAAAAGAATGTCAGGGAAACTACTGAGCTGCAGCCTTTTTCAGATGACTGGGTGGAAAAATGCTATTCACCGGTCAATTACAGGACGCATACAGACATTTACACTTGACCTCACAATTTTACATCTTCAATTAGCTTATTGTGGATTACTGTGGGAGGAGAGGGGTGTACCTGGTGGTATTTTAATCTTAAATGCGCCAGACACAAATGTACGAGTAACTGGTTTTGTGCTATTGTGTTGGTTTCAAAAATTGTCATTGTCTCTTCCCCCTTGTTGCAAATCTAATCCATTCTCAGTTGGCCTTCAACCACGCAGGCAAACCGGCCAGGTGGCATTTCAGCGCAAAGATTCCAAATAGGGCACAGTTTTCCACCCCCCTTTTCAGCTGCTTTAGCTGTGACAAACAAGATGAGAGAGTCGTGTTCACTCGTCTTCCGTACTTGTACTCCTCTTCCCACACCAGGGCATGAAGAGCGTACGGTTGAACATGAGAAAGATGGGCCCTCTGAAGGTTGCTCATCTCAATGGCCTGTCTGTGTCGAGGCACCCTGCACAGAGCGATGTGAAGGACGAGCCCGAACAAGCCTCCAATGATGAGAAGGTAGGGACAGCTTCGTCAAGCTGAAACATTTACACTTGCATCTAGATGCATGTTACAGAGTTTGTAACGCTTGCTGATTAAGTTTCAAGGAAACAAGATAATAAAATATGTTGGACTCATTAGTCTTAGGTTAGTAAAAGCTCAGTAAAGTTGAACACTGGGTAGTCTAAGGGAGTCCAAATGAGGACATGCTGCATTTAGCTATGTATCGACTAAACGGTGCCCTTGTCTTGTTTTCCAGTGTAAAGCCCTGGAGCGACACATGGAGAGGGGCGAGTTGCTGAAGGAATACGAGAGCGTCCCCAAGTCTCGCCCGTCTGGGGAGTGCACCATCGCCCAGATGGCGGAAAGCGCCGACAAGAACCGTTTTCAGGATGTACTGCCATACGACGACACCCGAGTGGAGCTGGTCCCCACCAAGGAAAACAACACTGGCTACATCAATGCATCGCACATTAAAGTAAGTGACCACCCACCCACTGGCCACATCATTAGGTGGACTCACCCAAATGATAAAAAAAGAGAGGACCGACAATGAAACCTTGAGAAACACCACTATCAGAACTAAAGAAGCTGAACAAGTGGTCAAAACTGCATCTGAAGTAAACAAGCTACAGCAACACCTTAGTTACCGGTACATAAATCACACATTGAAAAAAAATGTAACTGGCAAAAATTTGGGCTGGACGATAGTGGTGTAAATAATAATCACGATTATTTTTGATTGATATTGTATTCACGATTACACAATCATTTATTAATTTTAAACATGAGTATTTGTTGTACCACCCAAACTCAACTTTAAACTGGACATTAATTAGTAATTAATAAACCACGATAAGTAAAATAATCATAGCAATATAAAAAAACTGTAAATTTCAGTTTTTCCGTTTTAATTGTTTTTAATTCGGTTTTTGACCTTTTACACTTATTTTACGACTATAGCATGTATGTTTAATACATTGTTTGCTAGATAACTGCAAAAATCATCATTTACTGGATCAATACATCTGTGGACACTTTTGTATTTAAGCGTAAATGTATAAATAAGTTTGTTAAGTACATTATTATTGTGTAAGATACTTATTTTGTTAGTGTAGTGTAGTCAGACCAGATGTGGCGTGCAACACGCTATTGTTGTGAAGGGGGCAAGTCTTCTGTGCTGTTGTCTCACCTTGACGAGTAAAGAGGCGACTCACTTGAAACTCAAGCTGCTACTGTTGTTGTGTCTGTGCTTTACATCGATGATGTCATTCACAACAACACCAGCAGATGAGATGTGTTGTGTGTGTATGGATTGTTCTTGTGAGCTCTGGTTTTGGGTTTAATCGCTGTTTCTAGTGACCGTCTCGACAGTTTGTAGTTTGTGTCGGGGATGAATGAGCACTATCGGACACCCTAAATAAATATTCCTTCTCCTCACAATGACAAAAATTGTCTTAGATTTAAGTAAATGTATCTGATATTCTGTGTTTAACAGCGGATTCCGCTTGATTGGCCAATTATGGGACTCTGTCTGCAGTCACGTAAATGCGGAAATCATATGACTTACTTATTTTGTTAAGTGTTGAGTTGAATTTGAGTTTATTTTGAACATGCATGCATACCACATGATACATCACAATTTCCAGTTTAACATTTGTTCACTTCCTGTTCTCAATTTATTCACCATATACTCTATAAGTAATCACAATAAAAATAAATAAATAATACTCGGTGAAGTAAGTTACATTTCCAAGTGAGAGGAGTAAGATTATTTTGAAAATGAATAGATGGATGAAATGAATTCAGAATATTTATCATGGTTTTTCTTGTTTGTACTTTGTAAACACTTTAAGTGTAGTAATTATTGATTAGGCATACTAGCATTATCACAAATAAAAAGTAGCAACTATAGTGACATCCCAAAGTTCGAGTAGACTATTTGGCTTTTGCTCTTTTTTCACTTATTCTGTTACACCATCACAAGCTTCGGAGTTTGCATCAATGTTCCACGGCCCATTAATCAATTTTTTTTAATTTTTGATTATTATATTTTTATAATTGTGAGAAGCAATAATCAAAATTAAAATTAAATTAAATTCATTTGTCTAGCCCTACATAATGGGAACTCCTCAGTTATAAAGAATACCACCATCAGTGTGTGAATGTCTGTGTGAATGGGCAAATGTGGAAATAATGTCAAAGCGCTTTGGGCTCCTTAAGAAGGGGTAGAAAAGCGCTATACAAGTACAACCAAATTGACCATTTACCAAGTTCGGACCCAAGGTTAAAATATCAGTGCAAGGATCTGCCAATGTTTTCACACTGCTTCAAATTTTTCTACACAAAAGGAGCACTCCAGTGGTTTCCCCAAATGGACTGAACTCGCCAGTTGAAATAACCTTGGTCGAATTGAATCGAATACAAAACGTGCCTGAAGATTTTACACACAAACTGTAAAACTGCACAGCATCATAGGGACTGTGGTTTCCAATAATTTGGTTAACTTATTTAGAAGTAGAAACTATGACAAATACCGAATGGCTTTGGGTACCCGTACCTGATAAAGTGTGCAGTGAGTGTTATCAGCAAGAAGACATCTCACAAGTGTCCAGACAACAATGCATGACATGCTGCGACTCCCACGCGGACGTCTGAAGGTTTGCTGCGGGACTGGTTTTTCCGACACATTGCAGCAAGTAATGTTGTTTTTGTCTTTTTAAAAAAGGTTGTCTTTGTCTCTCCAGTTGAATGTTGGAGGACATGAGTGGAACTACATCGCCACCCAGGGGCCCCTTGTCAACACATGCCAGGACTTCTGGCAGATGGTGTGGGAGCAGGGTGTCGCCATCATCGCCATGGTCACTGCCGAAGAGGTCAGTTGACGTCTCTGTAGCCCTTTTCACACAGCCTGTAAAAGCCGGCTTTTTTTCCCTTTTAAACTGGGTTGCCGCTCCGTAAAAATGGCACCAACTTAAAATGGAGGAACAAAGTCTCAGGGAAATTTTCTGAAAGTCTTCCATGGAGAAAAGCAGCAAGTCTGACATTCAACAAACTATAATCCCAGTCACGGCAGGATATTACTGTTAACTTGTGATGACATTCGCATCTGCCGTGACGTACAAGATACTTACCGAACAGAAGCCAGTGTCAGGTGTTGCACGTCTCATCCTTGTTGACAGCACTGTGGAATAACACACACAGGCCGTGTTCCGCCTCTGTTGCTTCTTTGTGATGAGATCACGCGAGATTAAAACATAATAATATTTCTCCTTTTAGAAAACAGCGTCTTCCATAGTAGAAGGCCGTTGGAAGTTTTAGTTGTTTTCATCAAATAGAAGCGTAATCTGTCTGGTTGTGTGCGAGAGATTAGAACTGCACATTGAGCGCTTTTAATGTAAACATCTTATAAGTAAACTTGGCACTGGCTGCTGTGACGTCAGAAATTCGGCCGCCATCTTGAAGTGGTGATGAGGAGCCGGCGAGCATCCTAAACTGACAGTTGACAGGTAGAAATCAAAAAACAAAAAGCTGGTGTTTAGCGTTTTCCTGCTCAAATGAGCGGACTGTTGAAAATAGGAATCGGGGGATTACTTTTCACAAATAAGATTTAATATTAACGTACTATTGGTTGGATTTTGTCAACAGAATATTACCACAGAGTTGAGTAGTAGCAAAGATGTACAATAGTTCTGAAATTCTAGCCGCTAGCAAACAAGAGTATGACCATAATAGAATTGCTTGTCAATTAAATTAATTGAATTTAAAAATTTCATACTTGAATTACATAAAGTTGAACCAAATGATGAAGATGAAGATTTTAAAAGCCAACAGGGGTAAAAGTTAGGACCACAATCCAGATTGTGTAGGGAAGCCGGGGGGGCGGGGGTAATATATGTAAGCTAGCTAGACAATGAGATGGACAGTGGCTATACAGTATTATACAAGTCTTAATTTAGTCTAGCTTTTCCAACCAATTTTGTGTAGCCCACCTTTGTGAATTGTGTGGGACTTTTATCCAAAGCGACATACATAAAAAATACATACATAACAATCACTGCAAACACTATTATTTAAGGTAAGAATGTAATACACAAGACAGAATAAACTCTCTGCTGTGGCAGCAACAGAAATACAGTCTATAGGTCCCTAAGATATATAGATATCTAATGTATTCATACATTGTTTATGTATGATATACGCATGTATATATAACCTAATCATATTGTTACTTCAACTTAAAAATAGCTGGCCAATTTTTTCCCCCCTTTTCTAGGATTGTATTCCCAGTTTTGACCTCGGACGTTTGGTCACTTATAGTATATAAGAATATTCCATTACTGTTAAAGGCCTACTGAAATGAGATTTTCTCATTTAAACGGGAATAGCAGGTCCATTCTATGTGTCATACTTGATCATTTCGCGATATTGCCATATTTTTGCTGAAAGGATTTAGTCGAGAACATCCACGATAAAGTTCGCAACTTTCGGTGCTAAGAGAAATGCCCTGCCTCTACCAGAAGTCGCAGACGATGACGTCACATGTTGATGGCTCCTCACATATTCACATTGATTTTAATGGGAGCCTCCAACAAAAAGTGCTATTCGGACCGAGAAAACGACAATTTCCTCATTAATTTGAGCGAGGATGAAAGATTTGTGTTTGAGGATATTGATAACGACGGACTAGAAAAAAAAAATAAAAAACGCGATTACATTGGGACGGATTCCGATGTTTTTAGACACATTTACTAGGATAAGTCTGGGAAATCCCTTATCTTTCTATTGTGTTGCTAGTGTTTTAGTGAGTTAAATAGTACCTGATAGTCGGAGGTATGTCTCCACGGGTGTCTTGACGGCAGTGTCTCAGGGGAGTCGACGGCAGCTTTATGGACGGCACAAGCTCAGCTTTTCTCCGGTAAGAAGCAACTTTTTACCACAATTTTCTCACCGAAACCTGCTGGTTGACATTCCGCCGTGATTCATGTTCGCTTGACCGCGCTCTGATCCATAGTAAAGTTTCACCTCTAGGGATTTTAAACAAGGAATCACCGTGTGTTTGTGTGGTTAAAGGCTAAAGCTTCCCAACTCCATCTTTCTACTGTGACTTCTCCAATATTAATTGAACAAATTGCAAAAGATTCAGCAACACAGATGTCCAAAATACTGTGTAATTATGCCATTAAAGCAGACGACTTTTGGCTGTGTGTTTGCGTAGCGCTCATACTTCCTAAAAACCCGTGACGTCTTGCGTACACGTCATCATTACACGACGTTTTCAAGACGAAACTCCCGGGAAATTTAAAATTGTAATTTAGTCAACTAAACCGGCCGTATAGGCATGTGTTGCAATGTTAATATTTCATCATTGATATATAAACTATCAGACTGCATGGTGGGTAGTAGTGGGTTTCAGTAGGCCTTTAAGCAAACTATGAATAATAAAACATGTGTCTTTTATCATAGCTACATGTATGACAAAAAAACATGTGAAAATTAGTGGTATTTAGTGAGGTATGATTAATTTAAATGCACTGACAGTTCATTGCTCCTGCCAAATAAATTGCACTGAGTGCAGCGGATCACCACTCCAAGATGGTGGCCCCGCGTCTCATCCGCGCCAGTAGGCAGTAGCTCTCGATGCTGCGTCTACTTACAAGATGCCTATGGCTTTGAGCAGACTATAAACCGAGAGCTAGCAAACAGGGCTAGTCGCGGCCACGAGCTATACGGTCAATTAGGGTTGCGCAATATACAATTAAAAAGTATTGTACATTTGGCCGACAATAGTGTTTTGATTCTATTCTTAATTTGTGATGTCGCATGATGATGACACAATCCAGCTGTGTCCCGCAAATATAAATGCAACAAGCGAATGAACGCTTCCTCAATGCAATGTGGTGTCCTTGCTAGCGTGCTAGAGGCTATTGTCCCTCCACAGTACAAAGCCACTTCTAAATCACTTATAGCTGTGGTTCTCAAATGGGTGTACGCGTACTCCTGGGGGTACGTGAAGGTATGCCAAGGAGTACGTGACATTTTTATTTTAAAAATAGCAACAATTCAAAATTCTTTATAAATATATTTATTGAATAATACTTCAACAAAATATGAATGTAAGTTCATAAACTGAAAAGAATTGCAACAATGCAATATTCAGTGTTGACAGCTAGATTTTTTGTGGACATGTTCCATAAATATTGATGCTATAGATTTCTTTTTTTGTGAAGAAATGTTTAGAATTAAGTTCATGAATCCAGATGAATCTTTATTACAATCCCCAAAGAGGGCACTTTAATTTGATGATTACTTTTATGTGTAGAAATCTTTATTTATAATTGAATCATTTTTTTTTATTTTTCAACAAGTTTTTAGTTATTTTTATATCTTTTTTTCCAAATAGTTCAAGAAAGACCACTGAAAATTAGCAACATTTTGCACTGTTATACAATTTAATAAATCACAAACTGATGACATACTGCTGTATTTTACTTCTTTATCTCTTTTTCTCAACCAAAAATGCTTTGCTCTGAATAGGGGGTAATTGAATTAAAAAAATGTTCACAGGGGGTACATCACTGAAAAAAGGTTAAGAACCACTGACTTATAAAATAGAATAGAACAGAATCCTTGCCTCCATGGCGACAAATAAACTACATTTCTTCCAAGTGTCCCTGCAGGACGAGGAATAGCTAAACATGCTACACTACACGTCCTAGGAGGATATGCTAACTGGAAGCGAGGCTTCTCGCATGTAAACAAAGTTTATTTCGTGCCGCGTGTTTGGCATCCGTGGTCTAGAGTGTTGTCATCATGTCTGCAATGTTGACGTCATTTTAATATATCCCAGATATACCTGTGGACAGCCATCTACAAAATGTGCAAATACGAAGAGGACAGTTGCAGCTACTAAGGAGGGAAAGTCTAACCGGAGTAAGAGTGCAAAGCAAGTGTGACCTCCTGCTCGCCTCTTTTGCCAGGGACTTTGAGGGACAGAAGTAGAGTCTCTAACCACGAGTACAGTCTAAAATAACACCATACAAAAATGCTAGATTTGTTGCTAGTTGTTTTTAATTAAAAAAACAAAAACAATTAAAAGTCTCAAGACACTTGAACAAATCTCAACAAAGTACATTGTACAATAAGCAGCAACACTTAAAAATATGGCAAAACGCTAGAAATATATTAATACTAATTAATAATAAGAGATTTGTTTTTAAATGTATGTACCGTATACGTTTTTGAGCCTCTTTAAACAAATATAATCCTAGCAAATTTTGCAAATCACTTAATGACTGATGTGACCATGCCCCCAAAGCCACAGGTATGTCTGGGAGAAACCCTTGTCGGAGCATTCACACCCTGAGCATGTTTTTTTATAGGATTTTTTTATATGGGAGAAAAATCCTCGGTTTTACTCAAATTGCCTATAGTCATGAGCTTTGGGTCATGACCGAAAGGATAAGATCATGGGTATAAGCGGCCGAAATGAGTTTCCTCCGCCGGGTGGTGGGGCTCTCCCTTAGAGATAGGGTGAGAAGCTCTGCCATCCGGGAGGAACTCAAAGTAAAGCCGCTGCTCCTTCACAACGAGAGGAGCCAGATGAGGTGGTTCGGGCATCTGGTCAGGATGCCACCCGAACGCCTCCCTAGGGAGGTGTTTAGGTCACGTCCAACCGGTAGGAGGCCACGGGGAAGACCCAGGACACGTTGGGAAGACTATGTCTCCCGGCTGGCCTGGGAACGCCTCGGGATCCCCCGGGAAGAGCTAGACGATGTGGCTGGGGAGAGGGAAGTCTGGGTTTCCCTGCTTAGGCTGTTGCCCCCGCGACCCGACCTCGGATAAGCGGAAGATGATGGATGGATGGATGGATGGATGGATGGATGGATGGACCAGTAAACGTTTCCCCATTGAAAATATGAATGAGCAATATACAAATCATTTCATATCCCACATTTCTCAATGGATTTGAACCGTTCACATCGTCCACACACTCTGGACATTCAAGCCAGTGTGTTTCCAGTTCCTAAAATTCCCAGATTACCAG
Organism: Nerophis ophidion; assembly: GCF_033978795.1. Taxonomy (NCBI): domain Eukaryota; kingdom Metazoa; phylum Chordata; class Actinopteri; order Syngnathiformes; family Syngnathidae; genus Nerophis; species Nerophis ophidion. The sequence continues at coordinate 73,366,349 of NC_084613.1, forward strand.
GAAATACCAGGAATGATCCCCAATGAAAATGAATGGGACAATTTTCAAAGTGGCACGATCCCCACATTGCTCACTTGATTTGAACCCTTCCACCATCCACACACTCCACTCATCCTGGACATTCAAGCCAACACAGGGACGGCGTGGCGCAGTGGGAGAGTGGCCGTCCACAACCCGAGGGTCACTGGTTCAAATCCCACCTAGAACCAACCTCGTCACGTCCGTTGTGTCCTGAGCAAGACACTTCACCCTTGCTCCTGATGGGTGCTGGTTGGCGCCTTGCATGGCAGCTCCCTCCATCAGTGTGTGAATGTGTGTGTGAATGGGTAAATGTGGAAGTAGTGTCAAAGCGCTTTGAGTACCTTGAAGGTAGAAAAGCGCTATACAAGTACAACCCATTTATTTATTTAACATGTTTCCCAGATCCGAAAAATTCCCTCATTACCAGGAAGGTTTCCCCATTGAAAATGAATGGCTGATAAACAAACTTCTACATATCCCACTTTTCTCAACGGATTTGCATGGTTCCAAAGTCAAAAGGCTCCTGGCGCTTTTTGCTCAACTGCTAACATGCTAATGTTAGCATTTTAACACTAATTAGCATGTTTACTTTTTTAGCCAATTGTGCCATCTCACACCTCACAGCCATGACTTTGTATGTGACATATGCTAACTCATTTTGCCTTTACAGTCAAACTTGGTACGTGACATATGCTAACGTTAGCGTTTCAGTTTAGCTTGCGCATTTTCGTGGTTTGCGCACATACACAGTATTCACAAAATCTTATTTTGTGAATACTGTCGTTGAGGCTTGTGCAGCCCTTTGAGACACTTGTGATTTAGGGCTATATAAATAAACTTTGAGTGATTGATTTATAGTTTTTTATTTTTATTTATAATCTTTATTTTTTGGTTTTATTTGTGGCAATAAGTTAAAACAGTTAAAACCTAAAGTTCTAAACGACATCTGAATGTACCTGCATTGTTTTGTGACGCAGCCAAATGAAAAAATGTTTTTATTGTTTGGTCGTACATCTTGTCGTAGTAGTTTTAACATAGACACTGTCAGGAAATCTGGCCTCCATGGGGAAAAAAAAACCTGCCAGTCAGGGAGGGGCTCTTTGGATTGTCTCAACTCTACCATCATACAAGACACCCCTGCTGGAAATCAATGTTAAAATCTTATCTGGTGGAATCAATATCTTGTATCGCCTCGTGAAATGAGTGTTGATGCATTTATACAAAACAGCAACACACTTGGCCGTGTATAAAAATGAACAGTAAATTCTGGATTTACAGTTAACACTATTTTGTGAGGTATGTTTGTTTAAAAAAAAAAAAAAAAGTTGAGTGTTTCTTTGTAATTAAATCCTGTTAATGCGCAGGAGAGTGGCAGAGAAAAGAGCTTCCGCTACTGGCCCCGGCTGGGCTCCCGACACAACCCGGTGACCTATGGCCGCTTCAAGATTACCACACGCTTCCGCACGGAGTCGGGCTGCTACGCCACGACGGGCCTGAAGATCAGACACCAGCTGACGAACCAGGAAAGAACGGTGTGGCACCTGCAGTACACCGACTGGCCCGACCACGGCTGTCCTGAGAACCTGAAAGGTTTCCTCAGTGAGTTGGACGGATTTTTCTTTGGACAATCCTAAAACTTGATTGCTGATGTTCTACTCTGGTCTTAACAGCCTATCTGGACGAGATTCAGTCTGTAAGGAGACACACCAACAGCACCAGCGACGTGAAGACTAACCTTCCCGTGCTGGTGCACTGCACTGCCGGAGTGGGCCGCAGTGGCGTGGTCATCCTGTCCGAGATCATGATCGCCTGTCTGGAGCACAACAAGGTAACCAGACTGCACATTCTTCAAAGTCTAGCGCCCTTTTTGATCTGCTTTTATTTAAGTCCTAGTCCCGCTGTCTAGTGCACAGGGGCCACATAATTTAAAATGGCCTGCAAAACCCTTGAAATATGCATCAATGAAGACAGAATGAAATATGCATTGCAAGCAATTACATACCTTTTAAACTTTAATATTATCTATGAATGCAAAAAACATTTTTTTAGTTAAAATAAAAAAAAAACATCTCCTTGACTTATGGTTTAAGACCAAGTTATCCATCAAATTTTACACTTTAAACGTGACTATGTATTACACAGTAAAGAAACTGGCAGCTAACAGAATTTTACTGTAAAAAAAGAACTATAGTACTATTTTTACATTTACAGTAAGATGCTGTAAAAACACTGTAAACTGTACAATTTTCGCTGCAAAATCTAAATATTTTTTTTACAGTGTATGTAAAGAATACATTGATGAAATGCATAGGCAATTTTATAATATCATGAGGCCCCCAGTGAAAACGATTGTGACACCACTGGTCAGGGCCGTTGCTAGGAATTCCGGGCCCCCTGCAGGAAAACCAGTGTGGGCCCCTGTACCCCATTCATTGCCACCTTCAATTTGTGTTTTTTTATCAGTGTTCTGGAGTACGAACACCCAATTTTGTTACTTTTTTATGATTAACGACTTAACAAGTCAGTTGTCTTAATCTCATTTCACTGATTTGCAACAACACTGACTGCAACTACATTCTCAATTAACCACTCAAATAAGTAGTGTTTTGTTTTTATTATTGTATTTAACGATCAAGCACTGCTATGCAAAAAAACCAAGTGTCCTGGCTCAAGATAGTTCACAGGTATATATGTTGCATTTAACTTAAATGTGCAAGTAAAACAAAGAGCACATGGAATATGTTGTTATAAAAAATTATCAGAAACAACAACAAAGCTCATCTAATCCTAAAGTTTAAATTGGGTTGTTTGTTAATTCTAAGTCTCACCCAAAAGCCCTTTGTCTTAGCAAATTTGCTGTTGAGGACTTAGAATTGTCAACTGAGCTGACTTTTATTTGTAAGTTTATCGAGGTTATTTAGCCTCCCTTGGCTTGTTGGGGATCTCGGATAGTTCTTAACTACTTTCAGTTTGCCAAACGCCCTTTCTCCACCTGCAAAAGTCACAAGTTATGATATGAAAGTCAGTGTAAAACTATCCCAAATTCTAAATCTTTTTTACTTTTTTTCTGGGTTGCTTATGCAGCACATTGGTTTCTCTTCTTCACTGTCTAATTTACACGATGGTCAAGCAGCTTGAGTGTAGCATTAAAACAAGTGGGAGTGAGTTTATGCAGAAAGCGTGGTATTGCTGATCTTTTCTGGGGTGCTCTATTGGTCAAATTGAGATAGGAAAGAGCGCTAATAGAGTCACAAAAGTAGTTGCTCATAAAGGTAACAAAGTCAAGAAAAAACAAAACTGTGTCGAAGGAAATGGCAGTGATCACATTATAGTTTGTTTTCTGTATGCCTAAATATAACTACAAAGACCTGCTTATGCAAATTAACCAACATGTTAAGTGAATGTGAGTGTGAATGTTGTCTGTCTAGCTGTGTTGGCCCTTAGGGTGTACTCCGCCTTCTGCCTGAATGCAGCTGAGATAGGCTCCAGCACCACCCGCGACCCCCAAAAGGGACAAGCGGTAGAAAATGGATGGATGGATGTTAAGTCTAAGTAATAAATACAGTAATTAATTGACCAATTGTCCATTTTCATAATAGAAACAACAATTTTAGTTGTGCAGGAAAGCCAAGTACTTTATTCAGCAGGAATGACCACATCATAGCATATTGGGTGATGTTTGTTAGTATCCAAAAAAAATCCTTCATAATATTGATAAACTCGATTTTTTTCTCATAGGCTCAACAGCAGAATCTTGATATCGCGCGAGCAAACCTTGCTGAATAACAGGGACATTTGTAGCTAAATACTGAGACAAAATATAAACCTCACACCATAAAAACAAACTGCAGACATGAGTTGTAGATGAGACAAGGGCTGGGTGATTATATGATCGCCATTAATTTGAGCTCAATCACATTGATCAGCTGTTTGCATTTTTACCTCCATCATCCATGGCAGAAATGTCTGTGAGAACTGTGTTTTACAACATTTTTTGAGGCAAGGCACATTTTTTTCATTTAAAAAATCCAGAAGCACAACGTTAAAAACGTTATTTTGAGTTTGTTGGTGTTTTCCTGTGTAGTGCTTCAGTTCTTGTCTTGCACTGTTATTTTGGTGGCCCTTCCTGTTTTGTTGGTGTTTTCCTGTAACACTTTGATGTCTTCCTTTGAGCGCTATTCCGCGCACCTACTTTGTGTTAGCTATCCTTTGTGTGGACAATGTTGATTGTCATGTCATGTACAGATGTACGTTGAGGACGCCGTAAGTTTTTGCTGTCGTCCAGCATTCTGTTCCTGTTAACTTTGTGGGCAGGTCAGTTTTACTTTCGTTTTGCATAGCCATGGCCTTTTCCTTTCCCTTTCATTCATTTGTGGTTAAAGCATTACATACCTTTTTACCTGTACCCTGCCTCCCGCTGTGGTCTGCATATTGGGATTACAACAAACCATCTTCGCCTCACCGGACACATTCCGACTTTTACAAAGCAATTAACTACCTGCTGCCACCTACTGACATGGAGTATTAGTAGTTAGTTACCCTGCTGAGTTTCACACAACACAGACACTAAGCAACGGCCCATTATTTGCAGATTATAATTTTTGATTTGCAAAAAAAACATTTTTACCAATTTGGTGAAGTTGCATAATTTCCCACGGCACACCAGACAATATCTCATGACATTAGTGTGCCATGGCATTAGTGTTCCGCGGCACAGTGGTTGAAAAACACTGTGTTCGAAGATACCGCAATAGTAAACCATAGAGAAGCAACAACGCTTGGTATAATCCTGACCCAGAACAATCTAGCTTGGTTGAATGTGAAAGTGTGTGTGTCCCGTGTATGTGCGAGACCTCCCGCTCCACCATTGCAAGCCTTGTGCCTCTTCCTCCTTACACAGCTGGAAGTGCAGCTCAGAACAACAAAATATATATGACCAACACTAGAATAGAATTTGAAAAGTCTCACTTTCTACTGCAGTTTACCAGTAATAATGCCCCAGCATGATCTGGCACCTGCTCATAGTGCCAAAACCCCCAGTAACTGGTGTACTGACCATGGCATTACTGTCCTCGATTGGCCTGCCAACTGTCCTGACCTAAACCTCACAGAGAATTTGTGGGTTATTGTGAAGAAGAAGCTGAAAAACACCAGGCCTTATAATGCAAATGAGCTGAAGGCCGCTATTGAAGCATCCTGGGCATCCATAACACCTCAGCAATGCCACAGGCCGATTGCCTCCATGCAGTAATCTGTGCAAAAGGATTTCCAACCAAGTACTGAGTTCATTAATTGACATTTTTAAAATATTTTATTTTGTTTTGTTATAAATCTTTTTTTATTTACTTGGTCTGAGGAAGTATTCTAATTTTTTGAGATAGGATTTTTGAGTTTTCTTAAGCTGCATGCCATAATCAGCCATATTAAAATAACAAGGCTTGCAATATTTCAGTTGATGTGTAATGAATCCAGAATGTATGACATTTTCATGTTTTTAGTTGCATTACAGAAAATAAAGGACTTTATCACAATATTCTAATTTTCTGAGACAGCCCTGTACATATAGCTAGCCTAAATAGCATGTTAGCATCGATTAGCTTGCAGTCATGCAGTGACCAAATATGTCTGATTAGCACTCCACTCAAGTCAATAACATCAACAAAACTCACATTTAAAAGTTTGGTGAACAAAATGAGACAGAAAAGAAGTGGCATAAAACACGTCTTAGAAAGTCGGAGAAAGTTGTACATGTAAACAAACTATGGTGAGTTCAAGGACCGCCAAAATTAGTAGGACAAACTGGCGCTCGCCAAACACTCGATTCAGTGAAGCATGTTTAATATAAACAGTGTGCTTTATAGCAATTAGGGAGGTTTGTGTCATGTTTGTCCTCCTACAGAAACCAAATTAAAACAAAAAATATGTTTTTTATCCCCTCATCATTTCTTATTTTTAATATATTTTTGAAAAAGCTCCAGAGAACCACGGGTTGCCGACCCCTGTCATAGAGGCTACTGGGGTCTATATGTGGGCCTACACTCATCACCTAGTACAGGGGTTCTCAAATGGCGGTAAGTGTACCCCTGGGGGTACTTGAAGGTATGCCAAGGGGTACGTGATATTTTTTAAAATAGCAACAATTCAAAAATCCTTCATAAATATTATATATTTATTGAAAAATAACAATTTAAAAATCGTTTATGAATATATGTATTGAATAATACTTCAACAAAATATGAATGTGAGTTCATAAACTGTGAAAAGAAATGCAACAATGCAATATTCAGTGTTGACAGCTAGATTTTTTGTGGACATGTTCCATAAATATTGATGTTAAAGATTTCTTTTTTTGTGAAGAAATGTTTAGAATTAAGTTCATGAATCCAGGTGGATCTCTATTACAATCCCCAAAGAGGGCACTTTAAGTTGATGATTACTTCTATGTGTAGAAATCTTTATTTATAATTGAATAACTTATTTTTCAACAAGTTTTTAGTTATTTGTATATCTTTTTTTCCAAATAGTTCAAGAAAGCCCACTACAAATGAGCAGTATTTTGTACTGTTATACAATTTAATAAATCAGAAACTGATGACATAGTACTGTATTTTACTTCTTTATCTCTTTTTTTCCAACCCAAAATGTTTTGCTCTGATTAGGGGGTACTTGAATTAAAAAAATGTTCACAGGGGGTACATCACTGAAAAAAGCTTGAGAACCATTGACCTAGTAAAGTGTGAACACAGTAATCAGACTGCGGTGCGTTGGTTTCAGACGCTGGACGTCAGGAGCGCCCTGCTAAAGCTGCGCAACCAGAGGATGATGATGGTCCAGACCTTGTCCCAGTACAACTTCATCTACAAGGTGCTGATTCAGTACCTGCGCAACTCCCGCCTCATCTGACACCCCCAGCAGCAGCTGCCATGTGGTCCAATGGCGAGGTTTGGTGCCAAAAAAACCTACAAAGGGCCCACTGCAAAAATGTGCTATTGGCTGCACAGAGTGAAGGTGCTCTACTTCTTAACAGTATTATTTTTACGTGAAACATTGCTTAATAAAAGCACTTTTGCTGTACATAATGACACAAGGTCAATATGCACCAATACAATCTTATTATGGACAATTTATTTGACCAGGATGATTCAACATTATTGACGACAACATGAAGTAACGAGGCTTTGTTTCAAGTGTGTTTTAGTGAGGTGTGCATGTGTAAATGCCATGATTGGATTGTTGTGTGAAAACCACTGGCAGGAAGTCAGTGGTAAATGAAGGCAAATATGATCATTTTATATGCCTTTTTTTTTTTTAACTTGAAAGGTCTTATTTAAATGAATGAATCTACATATATAATCTCCAGTGCTTGCGTACTGGATTTGTTTTGCAGTTAAAGTGAAGCAGTTACTGTATTTTATTTGGTAAATCAGAATTAGTTGAATGCTTGTATTGTTTCATTTTAAAATCCTTACTGAATTAGTTTTTTTTCCTCTACACAATAGTTTTTGTGTGAAAAAAGCACAAGCAATTTACTTTTTGTCCATGTACATACAGATTGTTGTTGATAATGTACACAATGTAAAATTGCTGTGCGAATGCTTTCCTGTACAAACTGTATAAAATATCTATTGAGCAACACTGGTGTGCGTTCAATGCAGGAGATATGTGAGCACAATAAATATTTGGGCTCGTTAGATGAATGACAGAAACCAGACTATCAGCACATGAGGGATTGTGGGAACTCATCAGTATTTATTCACTAAAATCAGAGGTTTTTAAACTGTGGAATATGAGGTGATGTGATCCTACTACAGAGACCGGTGAGGTAAGGGCAGGGTTAAAGGCCTACTGAAACCCACTACTACCGACCACGCAGTCTGATAGTTTATATATCAATGATGAAATATTAACATTGCGACACATGCCAATACGGCCTTTTTAGTTTACTAAATTACAATTTTAAATTTTCTGCGGAGTTTCTTGTTGAAAACGTCTCGGACAATTAAACAGTATTCTGGACATCTGTGTTGCTGAATATTTTGCAATTTGTTCATTTAATAATGGAGGACTCAAAGTAGAAAGATGGAGTTGGGAAGCTTTAGCCTTTAGCCACACAAACACACGGTGATTCCTTGTTTAAACTTCTCGGAGGTAAAGCTTTACTATGGATCAGAGTGGTCAAGCGAACATGGATCCTGATCGCTTGTCAACCGGCAGGTTTCGGTGAGAAAATTGTGTTAAAAAGTCGCCTCTTACCGGAGATCAGCTGACCTTGCGCCGTCCACTTCCCTCAGAGACTGGCGTCAAGACACCCGTGGACACACCCCTCCGACTATCAGGTACTATTTAATCTCACTAAAACACTAGCAACACAATAGAAAGATAAGGGATTTCCCAGATTTATCCTAGTAAATGTGTCAAAAAACATCTGAATCCGTCCCAATGCAATCGCTTTTTTAATTTTTTTATTGTTATTTTTTTTCTAGTCTTTCACTATCAATATCATCATCCACGAATCTTTCATCCCTGCTCAAATTAATGGGAAAATTGGCGTTTTCTTGGTCCGAATAGCTCTTTTTGTTGGAGGCTCCCATTATAAACAATGTGAGGACGTGAGGAGCCATCACTCTTGTGACGTCATCGTCTGCTACTTCGGATAAAGGCAAGGCTTTTTTATTCGCAACCAAAAGTTGCGAACTTTATCGTCAATGTTCTCTACTAAATAATTTCAGCAAAAATATGGCAATATCGCAAAACGATCAAGTATGACACATAGAATGGACCTGCTATCCCCGTTTAAATAAGAAAATCTCATTTCAGTAGGCCTTTAAAACTGTGGAGGTAAAATTCTAATCAACAGATCTGGTTTGTGGGATCTGTAGACTCACTTGAATGTTTTTTTCAGTCCATTTAAAAAAAAAAAAACTGGAAAAAAAAGCTGCAAAACAATCAATACTGGTACCGTCTTCTCTTTCCGCCGTGTCCCTCCTGGTTTTGTCTGCCTCCTTGCCATTTTCCTCCTCCTCCTCTTCCTCCTCCCCAGCCACCCCTTCTTCCCCAATCACCCCCTCCATCTTGCCTTGCCTTCCAAAGGGGCATCTCTGGAGCCGGGGCTTGTATCTCTGAAGGACGTCCTCCTCGGTCTGGAACTCTTCCCATTTGAATCTATGCACAATTGATGTGAAAGAGGACCAGGTTGAATTATTTTAAAAAACATCTTAAAACAAAGTATGCATTAAAAAGCATTAAAAAAACATTAAAATCAAATGTACAGAAATACCATAAATTTTGCACGATAAGCTGCTACTTTTCCTACGTTTTGGACCCTACTTATTAAATAATGCGGCTATTCAATTAATTTTTCTTAACTAACATTCATAGGTTGATTGGCAACACTACATTGGCCCCAGTGTGTGAATGTTGTCTGTCTATCTGTGTTGGCCCTGTGATGAGGTAGCGACTTGTCCAGGGTGTACCCCGCCTTCCGCCCGATTGTAGCTGAGATAGGCACCAGCGCCCCCCGCAATCCCAAAGGGAATAAGCGGTAGAAAATGGATGGATGGAACAGTCATAATACAAATAGTTTTTTATAAAACACAGGTGGAGACATTAAAAAGGTGTGGTATTGCTTTGCTATTGCGCCATCTTTTGGAAGAAATCACTCACTGCATGTGCTGCAGGGTTAACATCTACACTACAGTATTTCTTTAAATTTAGCACTTTCGACCGGAAGTACAAGTGCTGTTCAGTGTACTGGTCATCCACAGTGTATTTACTCGTGTAGAGTCTTCATCACTCCATGCAACATATGTAAGATTAAAAATATAGCAAACCATTCATACTTACTAAACCGTCTCATAAGTGATGTCTGTAGGAGTATTTGTACGTGCTATCGTAATGTAATCAAGCTAGCGTTGTTAGCATTAACTGATATGGTAACACGTTTAAGAGTATCTGTGTTAATATTATTAACTTATAATGGCATTATTTTTGTATTGTTTCAGTTTCCCAAATTTCTCCGTAAATTCACCAAAACGTCACCGTGGAATTAAGTTTAATGGTAAATGGTTATACTTGTATAGCGCTTTTCTACCTTTTGTAAGGAACTCAACGCGCTTTGACACTATTTACACATTCACCCATTCACACACTGATGGCGGGAGCTGCCATGCAAGGTGCTAACCACGAGCCATCAGGAGCAAGGGTGAAGTGTCTTGCTCAGGGACACAACGGACGTGACTAGGATGGTAGAAGGTGGGGATTGAACCAGTAACCCTCAGACTGCTGGCACGGCCACTTTCCCAACTTCGCTACGCCAGTTCTTCCGTTCAGCTGATTGGAGAGCAAACTTCCGCAGCAACAATGCTACGATGACTTCTGTTGTGTTTGATCAGCCGTTTTATAGACACAGTTTGGAAACTATTAATGTATGTAATAGAGATGCGTGGATAGGCAATTATATCATCCGCAACCACATCACTTAAGTCGTTATCCACCCGCCATCCACCCGGACCAACATTTTATCAACACCGCAACCGCCCGCCATCCGCCTGTTGTTATATATCAGGGGTCGGCAGCTTTTACCATTCATAGATCTATATTGACCCGTTTCAAAGAGGATAGAAGATAATGAGAGCCGCAAACATTTTCGCGACTGTTTGCTGTTGCTTATTCAGATAGCGAGATTAAAGGCGTGCTATGAAGCCATTGACTTTGGACACTTTCAACAACATGTACAAACTGTTTGCCAGTCCAGTAAAATGTTGTGTGCAGCTTCCGCAGACACACGTACAAGATTGAAAGGCAACACTGGGTGATACAGAGTACACTGATGGTTGTGATATAATCAATTTTAACACTCTTACTAATATGTGCCACGCTGTGAAGCCACACAAAACAAGAATGCCAAACACATTTCGGGAAAACATCCTCACAGTAACACAACATAAACGCAACACAACAAATACCCAGGATTATTTGCATCCATGAGTCTTCCTGACTATATTGTACACCCCGCTAGCACCAAACCCCGCCCACCTTACCAACGCACGGGGTATATAAACAATTTTTAACACTCTTACTAATATGCGCCACGCTGTGAAGCCACACCAAACAAGAATGACAAACACATTTTGGGAGAACATCCTCACAGTAACACAACATAAACGCAACACAACAAATACCCAGGATTCTTTGCATCCATGAGTCTTCCTGACTATATTGTACACCCCGCTAGCACCAAACCCCGCCCACCTTACCAACGCACGGGGTATATAAACAATTTTTAACACTCTTACTAATATGCGCCACGCTGTGAAGCCACACCAAACAAGAATGACAAACACATTTTGGGAGAACATCCTCACAGTAACACAACATAAACGCAACACAACAAATACCCAGGATTCTTTGCATCCATGAGTCTTCCTGACTATATTGTACACCCCTCTAGCACCAAACCCCGCCCACCTTACCAACGCACAGGGGAGTGGGGGGGTTTGGTGCTAGCGGGGTGTACAATATAGTCATGGATGCAAAGGATTCTGGGTATTTGTTGTGTTGCGTTTATGTTGTGTTACTGTGAGGATGTTCTCCCGAAATGTGTTTGTCATTCTTGTTTGGTGTGGCTTCACAGCGTGGCGCATATTGGTAAGAATGTTAAAATTGTTCATATCACAACCATCAGTGTACTCTGTGTCACCCAGTGTGCCTTTCAATCTTGTACGTGTGTCTGCGGAAGCCACATATAAAATGTTGCTGGACTGGCATGCAGTTTATACATGTTGTAGAAGGCGTCAAAGGCAATGGCTTTATAGCACGCCCTAATTCTTGTTAACTGGGTGACCGCCAACAGATATTCGCGAGAATGTTTGCGGCTCCTGTTGTTTCTTTTGTGATACGGGTCAAAATGGCCCTTTGAGTGTTAAAGGTTGCCGATCCCTGAGCCTTGTATATAAAATAATTCCGAATGGTTCAACCGCCACCCGCCCGAATCTAATTAAAATCAAATTTTTTGTCATGTCACCCGCCCGACCCGCGGTTTATCCGCGGATGAGACGGCAAACTGCGCATCTCTAGTATGTAAATAAACATTTACAAAATACAAAATGTAAATAACTAATTTCACAACCTAAATATCTGCGGCTAATAGTCTGGTGCAGTTAATATATGGAAAAATATGTTTCTCTTCTAAAATGTAGTAGGCTTATATACGGGTACAAAAATTACTTTTACTTTAATAAGTAAAATGCAAGGTTGAAGTATTTTTCAATGTATGAATAAAAAATAAAAAATAAAAATCACATTTTTTTTTTTTTGCTAATAAACATAATGAAAGAAGAGGAGAGGAAAGATGAGTGCACCTTATTGACCGCGCACGCCGTCTTCTCTCGGTTAACGCCGCTGCTGGTCTTGACAATGTTGCAGACGTCCTCTCTGGCTGCCAGCAGCGTGGTGGCGTCCACCGTTGACTCCGCCCGCAGATTGTGCCTCTTAGGCTGGTAGGCCCTCGCCATGCTGTCCACCTTGACCTGGACACAATCGGGTGTAGGTGCCATCAAAAGGCCGTCAACAATACTCCAACCTGACGACATAAAAGTACCTTGGCTCTGTCGGACCACCCGAAAGACTGAATGGTGACGTCCAGACGTTTGATCAACATCCTGCGTCGGCACTCGTACTCCGACGACAGCACTGTGTTCATGTGGTGCAGCTTCTCCTACGCAAAACACAGAAAATCAGTCCAAATCAGCCGTTATGTTAATAAATGGGAATAATCATCAACACTAGGGCTGCGAATCTTTGGGTGTCCCACGATTCGATTCAATATCGATTCTTGGTGTCGCGATTCGATTATATATCGATTGTTTTCGATTCAACAATATTTTTCCGATTCAAAACGATTCTGTATTCATTCAATACATAGGATTTCAGCAGGATCTACCCCAGTCTGCTGACATGCTAGCAAAGTAGTAGATTTAAAAAAAAAAAAGATTTTCTAATTGTAAAGGAGAATGTTTTATCAACTGATTGCAATAATGTAAATTTGTTTTAACTATTAAACGAACCAAAAATACGACTTATTTTATCTTTGTGAAAACATTGGACACAGTGTGTTGTCAAGCTTATGAGATGCGATGCAAGTGTAAGCCACTGTGACACTATTGTTCTTTTTTTTATTATTTTTGTAAATGTCTAATGATAATGTCAATGAGGGATTTTTAAACACTGCTATGCTGAAATCGTAACTAATATTGATACTGTTGTTGATAATATTCATTTTTGTTTCAGTACTTTTGGTTTGTTCTGTGTCGTGTTTGTGTCTCCACTCAGTTGCTCTGTTTATTGCAGTTCTGAGTGTTGCTGGGTCAAGTTTGGTTTTGGAAATGGATTGCATTGTTATGGTATTGCTGTGTATTGGTTTGTTTGATTGATTAAAAAAAAAAAAAAAAAAATGAGAATCGATTCTGAATCACATAACGTGAGAATCACGATTCGTATTCGAATCGATTTTTTCCCCACACCCCTGATCAGCACATACCCACTGTTCACTGCTGAGGGATTGTTTTAACGCAGGTTTTCCCACTGCGCCATTAGGGCACTTTTTAAGAAGTGTATCCACCTGTAAAGACACACAACCTCAGTTTAAAGTTCCTATTAGACTGTTGAATGCAGCAAATAGGATGTGTTTCACCTTGTCTTGGATTAAAGACAGGACCTCTGCAACATTATTTCCCTCCAACGGTGACACAGTTAAAGTCTCGCAGATTTTTCTCAGCTCCCGAGACGCCAAACTCTCGTTTTGACCTTGAAGGCAATTTCCTCTGCTGCTGGCGATCTGCGCTGCCTGAAGCTCAGAGCTTAAAAACACTGCACAGGAAAGAACATAGATTGGAACATTTACAATAGAAAATAGAGCTACACAATTTTTTAAAAACACTGAACAATTGCGATTTTTTTGCTCCAAAATTGCCAGTGGATTAGCAACTTACACACATAAATGCATAAAACTGGGAAGATGACGAATGAAGGAAGACATGTTACTTTTAAACTGTCAATCAAAATATTCTTGTCTCAGGGTGCCACACATTATACCAACATGCAAAAATTTACTCAGTTTTTGTATACATCATAGTCTTAAACTGAAGAAATAACTGATAAAACCATACAGTGTTAATAATATAATGCAGTGGCCTAGTAGTTAGAGTGGCCGCCCTGAGATCGGTAGGTCGTGAGTTCAAATCCCGGCCTAGTCATGCCAAAGAATGTAAAAATGGGACCCGTTACCTCCCTGCTTGGCACTCAGCATCAAGGGTTGGATTTGGGGGTTAAATCACAAAAAAATGATTCCCGGGCGTGTCCACCGCTGTTGCTCACTGCTCCCCTCACCTCCCATTGGGTGATCAAGGGTGATGGGTCAAATGCAGAGAATAATTTCGCCACACCTAGTTTGTGCGTGTGTTTGTGTGTGTGAGACTATCATGGATACTTTAATTTTTTTTTAATATATAATAATAATAATAATGCAAGTAACCATTTAAAAGGATATAAACTTTAGTTCTCCTTACAGTAAAAGTGTTTAACATTGTACTGTAATTGGAAATTAAATAACTTTTAGTTATCCTACAGGGCTGGACAATTGATCAAAATTGGATTTCGATAATGGCTTCTCACAATTATGAAAATATAATACTTTGAAAAAACGAGCATGCAAATTCCAGAACTTTTGACACTGAAACACATGAGTGAATTAATAAAAAAAGAGCATGTCTACTAGAAGTTTAGGATGTCACCATGGTTGCTACTTTTTATTTGAGTATTTCTAATAAATAATGACTAAACTAAAAAAAATAATTACAGTCGACAGAGGCAAATAATTGCTCAATAAAACGGAATCCGCTGGTAAACAAAGAATATCAGGGATAATGACATAAACCTGAGTGAAATGTTACTCCAAGCACTTGGACATGTACACACGTATTATGCTTTGACCTGAAATAGTGATTAAAATTGACCAAAGATGTATTACTCAGATCATACCAAAAATATGCGGTCAAATGGTGGTCATGCTCATCGAGAGAATGCCAAGAGTGTGCAAAGCAGTAATCAGAGCAAAGGGTGGCTATTTTGAAGAAACTACAATACAAAACATGTTTTTAGTTAGTTCACCTTTTTGTCTTCAGTACATAAATCCACGTGTTCATTCATGGTTTTGATGCCTTCAGTGACAATCTACAAAGTAAATAGTCATGAAAATAAAGAAAACGCATTGAACGAGGAGGTGTGTCCAAACTTTTGGCCTGTACTGTATATATGTATGTACACATACACACACACTATATATACATTCACATTCAGACATACACACACATTATAGTGTCTTCAAAGTGTGCAGTTGTTTTTACTAAAATAGTGACTTTTGTTGAGACTACAACCAATTATTCATGTATACACTGATTCTTATGGAGAACTCTGCTTCACTATACAAACTTTTAGGTTAACGAACTATATTCAAGAAACAATTAGGTCTGTACATCGAGGTGTTCCACTGTAATGTGGTTTTTTAAATGTGCTGTGGGCCATCAAATAATCTCTGGGTTGCATTTTGGAGACACATATAGATATGGTCTTTCCTCTTGGTCGTCCTTGCTTCAAGTAAGAAAAAAGCCCAAGAAAAGTACACTCATGGAGTCTTTCTCTTAGGACAATTGACATTTTACCAGTAATAACTTACACAGAATTTTAAGATGATCTTCAGTGTTCTCCTTGACTATGTCATAAGGACAGCAAAGCTCCTTCAGCAAGCCCCTCATGCTCGTCACGTCATCTGAAAGGACACCCAGCTTTTAATAAGACATTAACAAAAAAAAACTACTTTTCATAAGAAGTTTGGCTGTCATTCTGTCGCACCCGAACCTGAAGTGATGCTTCCCTCCAGGTCACACAGCGACTTTAAGCGGGACACCAACCACCGGCACAAGTCCACATACTCAGCCGAGGTCAGGCCACCTTTTGCTGCTTGGAGTAGATCCGCTTCCCCCTTTACCGGACCCTCATAGCTGTGAAAAACAGAACTAATATCAGGTCGCCTCCAGCACGCCGACACGTTACATTGTTGAATTTATTTGGAACATGCATGCATACAACATGATACATCACAATTTCCAGTTTCTCTATTCTCTACTGAAATGAGACGTTCTTATTTAAACGGGGATAGCAGGTCCATTCTATGTGTCAAACCTGATCATTTTGCGATATTGCCATATTTTTGCTGAAAGGATTTAGTAGAGAACATCGACGATAAAGTTCGCAACTTTTGGTCGCTAATAAAAAAGCCTTGCCTGTACCGGAAGTATCAGACGATGTGCGCGTGACGTCACCATTGTGAGGGCCCCTCAAATCCTCACATTGTTTACAATCATGGCCACCAGCAGCGAGAGCGATTCGGACCAGGAAAGCGACAATTTCCCCAATAATCTGAGCGAGGATGAACGATTCATGGATGAGGAAAGTAAGAGTGAAGGACTAAAAAAAAAAAAAAAAGACGAGGGCAGTGGGAGCGATTCAGATGTTACTAGACACATTTACTAGGATGATTCTCGAAAATCCCTTATCTGCTTATTGTGTTACTAGCGTTTTAGTGAGATTATATGGTCGTACCTGAAAGTCGGAGGGGTGTGGCCACGGGTGTGGTGACCGCCAGTGTCTCCGTGGGAAGCCACGTTTCTCGACGAAGCAAGGCAACCGGCCTGAGATATTTTTTCCCCCCCCTCCTCCACAGTGTAAGCATCCGACGGTCGGGGGCGGCCGGTGGGAGGAGGCAAGAGAGTCCGCAGCTGCAGGAAGAACGACGCAAACTCTCCGCTCATGTCTACGGTAAGAGCCAACTTATTGCCACCATTTTCTCACCGAAACCTGCCGGTTGATGTGGTAGGGAACAATGTTCGCTTGACCGCTCTGTTCCATAGTAAAGCTTCACCGTCAGCTTTCGGGAATGTAAACACGGAAACACCGGCTGTGTTTATGTTGCTAAAGGTGGCCGCAATACACCGCTTCCCACCTACATCTTTCTTCTTTGACGTCTCCTATATTAATTGAACAAATTGCAAAAGATTCAGCAACACGGATGTCCAGAATACTGTGTAATTATGCAATTAAAGCAGACGACTTATAGCTGGGATCTGTACTGGATTAAAATGTCCGCTAAAATCTGTGACGTCACGCGCACGCGTCATCATACCGCAACGTTTTCAACAGGATACTTCGCGCAAAATTTAAAATTGCAATTTAGTAAACTAACCCGGCCGTATTGGCATGTGTTGCAATGTTAATATTTCATCATTGATATATAAACTATCAGACTGCGTGGTCGGTAGTAGTGGGTTTCTGTAGGCATTTACTCCTACCCCTTTTTCTTTCTTACATACTGTAGTAGTTGCTAAAACTTTTTATAACTCAATTTATTCACAATATACTCCATAAGTAAAAACTATTAAAATAAATAAATAATAATCGGTGAAGTAAGGTATATTTCATATTGTGAGATGAGTAAGATTATCTAGAAAATGAATGGATGGATGAGATAATTTCAGAATGTTTATCATAATTTTTCTTTGTACTTTGTAAACACTTTTCGTTTGAAAAGTTTCTTTAAGTGGATTATACTAGAACATTGTTTGATTTATTTAGTTAATCCGTTCCATAATTTAATTCCACATACAGATATACTAAAGGTCTTAAGTGTTGTACATGCGTACAAATGTTTTAAATTACATTTTTCTCCAAGATTATATTTTTCCTCTTTTGTTGAGAACAATTGTACATTCTTGGGTAGCAGATTGTAGTTTGCTTTGTGTATAATTTTAACTGTTTGCAAATTCACTATATCGTGTAATTTCAGTATCTTTGATTCAATAAATAAAGGGTTTTAATGTTCTCTATATCCAACATTATATATTATTCTAACTGATCTTTTTTGAAACACCGTTACTGAATAAAGTGTACTTTTGTAGTTGTTTCTCCATATTTCTGCACAATAACTCAGCTATGGTAACACTAGTGAGCAGTAGAGATTATGAAGTGATTTTTGGTCTAGAACAGGGGTGTCCAAACTTTTTCTACAGAGAACCGAACACGTAAAAATTTAAACATGCGGCCATTATGATATTTTTCATTTTCCAACCATAACAAAATATATGGCTTTTTTTGTTTTTAATCCTTAGGGTTCCTGGGGAGCACAGAGGGTCTTAGTCACTAAAATGTTGAAAATAAGTCAAATTATAATTTTTTTATTGTATTTAATGCTTACAGGAAATCTCTATTCAACTTGAGGTTGATATAAAGTAAAACAAATAAGGTTTTATGCCTTTTCTGTCAAAGACAACTTGGTTTTTTTATAGTAAAACTGAAATATGCAGTATTTAGATAGATAGTACTTTATTGATTCCTTCAGGAGAGTTCCTTTATTTAGCAATTAAAGCCCTCAAAGATGAATAATGCAGGACACCATTGATTTTAATTATTTAATATTTTTGAGTAATCACAGTGAAAAGTTAAATAAAATCCTACTAAATATATTTGAGATCCGAAAGGTTCCCCAGTGATAAAGTGATACATTTTTCTTAGTTTTTTTTTTTTACTTTTAACACTTAAGTTTCAAGATCAACTTCCGATACATCTGGCGATTTTAAGTTTGAACTATTATTTTGTTTGTTTTATGCTCTATTGTCAAAACTTTGATGTTTTTATATGGCAACCACACAACATATGCAATATTTTTTCCACTTAAAACATTTTAAAGTGATATTTTTTAAGTAATAATTCATTATAACATTGATTTTTTTTGTCCTTTTTTTTTTTTTGAGCTATGGAAAAAAAAAAGAAAATAAAGACAAAAGGAACAAAAAACCGCCTGCATGGCAGCTTTGAGTCAACATTGCCACTTTTTCTCATTAGAATTCATATCATTCCACTTTTTTTAAATAAATCTTTTAATTTTTGCAATACTATCAATTTTGCAAATTTTGCAGAATGTGTGGCGGGCCGATAAACGATTAGCTGCGGGCCGCACTTTGGACACCCTGGTCTAGAACATGTTTTGCTTCATTCATTATTGACGTGTTTCTTGCTACTTTATGTTGTATATTATTTTATTTTATGAGATTTCCAGTTTAATTTATCATCAATCGTTATATCAATCATATTAATTTGGTTTCATTTACTCTTTCAATTTCTATTCCGGCGTCTATTTGTATTTGTGTTTGACTTTATCTTCTAGTGTTACTAAATAGCATTATTTTAGTTTTACTGAAATTCAGAGAAAGTCTATTTTTGTCAAACCATCTTTTTTTGGGGCGGTATAGCTCGGTTGGTAGAGCGGCCGTGCCAGCAACTTGAGGGTTGCAGGTTTGAACCCCGCTTCTGCCATCCTAGTCACTGCCGTTGTGTCCTTGGGCAAGGCACTTTGCCCACCTGCTCCCAGTGCCACCCACACTGGTTTAAATGTAACTTAGATATTGGGTTTCACTATGTAAAAGCACTTTGAGTCACTAGAGAAAAGCGCTATATAAATATAATTCACTTCACTTTTAATTTGTTAATTTCTTCTGTTATTATTTGTATTAGCTTCTGTGTGATCTCTCCTGAACAAAACGCTGTTGTATCATCCGCAAATAATACCAACTGTATATATTTTGTAATTTTACAAATGTCATTTATATAGAGGTTGAACCATTTTGGTCCTAGTATTGATCCATCCATCCATCCTTTTTCTACCGCTTATTCCCTTTGGGGTCGCTGGTGCCTATCTCAGCTATAATTGGCCCTAGTGTATGAATGTGAGTTTGAATGTTGTCTGTCTATCTGTGTTGGCCCTGCGATGAGATGGCGACTTGTCCAGGGTGTACACCGCCTTCCGCCCGATTGTAGCCGAGTTCGGCACCAGCGCCCCCCTCGTCCCCAAAGGGAATAAGCGGTAGAAAAAAGGATGGATGGATGGATTTATATAGAGGTTGAACCATTTTGGTCCTAGTATTGATCCATCCATCCATTTCTCTACCGCTTATTCCCTTTGGGGTCGCTGGTGCCTATCTCAGCTACAATTGGCCCTAGTGTGTGAATGTGAGTTTGAATGTTGTCTGTCTATCTGTGTTGGCCCTGCGAAGAGGTGGCAACTTGTCCAGGGTGTACAGCGCCTTCCGCCCGATTGTAGCTGAGATAGGCACCAGCGCACCCCGCGAACCCAAAGGGAATAAGCGGTAGAAAAAGGATGGATGGATTTATATAGAGGTTGAACCATTTTGGTCCTAGTATTGAGCCATCCATCCATTTTCTACCGCTTATTCCCTTTAGGGTCGCTGGTGCCTGTATCAGCTACAATTGGCCCTAGTGTGTGAATGTTGTCTGTCTATCTGTGTTGGCCCTGCTATGAGGTTGCGACTTTTCCAGGGTGTACGAAGCCTTCCGCCCGATTGTAGCTGAAATAGGCACCAGCGCCCCCCGCGACCCCAAAGGGAACAAGCGGTAGAAATTGGATGGAAGGATTTATATAGAAGTTGAACCGTTTTGGTCCTAGTCCTGATCCATCCATCCATCCATTTTCTACCGCTTATTCCCTTTGGGGTCGCTGGTGCTTATCTCAGCTACAATTGGCCCTAGTGTGTGAATGTGAGTGTGAATATTGTCTGGCGACTTGTCCAGGGTGTACACCGCCTTCCGCCCGATTGTAGCTGAGATAGGCACCAGCGCCCCCCCGCGACCCCAAAGGGAATAAGCGGTAGAAAAAAGATGGATGGATGGATTTATATAGAGGTTGAACCATTTTGGTCCTAGTATTGATCCATCCATCCATTTCTCTACCGCTTATTCCCTTTGGGGTCGCTGGTGCCTAGCTCAGCTTCAATTGGCCCTAGTGTGTGAATGTTGTCTGTCTATCTGTGTTGGCCTGTGATGAGGTCGCGACTTGTCCAGGGTGTACGACGCCTTCCGCCCGATTGTAGCTGAAATAGGCACCAGCACCCCCAAAGGGAATAAGCAGTAGAAAATGGATGGATGGATGGATTTATATAGAGGTTGAACCATTTTGGTCCTAGTATTGATCAATCCATCCATCCATTTTCTACCGCTTATTCCCTTTGGGGTCGCTGGTGCCTATCTCAGCTACAATTGGCCCTAGTGTGTGAATGTGAGTGTGAATGCTGTCTTTCTATCTGTGTTGGCCCTGCTATTAGGTGGCGACTTGTCCAGGGTGTACACCGTCTTCCGCCCGATTGCAGTATTGATCCAATCGAAGCAAATCAACACGAAGCTACATGTTAGCATGCTAGCAGTGGTCAAACTCACCCGAGCTGCTCCAACGAGTCCAAAATATCACACTCCATCGCTTAATAGAAGTGTTACTCCACCATTATGAGAACTTGACACTTAAATCAGGGATATTTAACAAGTAAACGGGCCTAAGCAACGCATGTCCATTTTGAATCCTCTTGTTTCTGCCTCTGCCGTTAAGAAAAGTCACGTGACCGACACATGCCAAAAAGAGCTTTTAAAGCACAATTTTTCATAATATTTATTGGCTGTGACTATTGACTAAGTATGACACTAAATTTAGGGATACGAGTGATTTTAACGAATAATAAAAATAAAATATTTTACATCCATTCATTGTCAAATGGACGTCGTGTACGAAGGTTGTTCCGGTTGAGTTCATGGACGGACCGGAAACAAGCACTTGGAGAGCTTTCTTTCCGCTTATAGAAAGTAATATATTATGGAAAAAAATAAAAATGATCACATCATTTATTGTGATGTAAATCATTTTATAATTCTTATTCGATTGGTTTAATTTTACTGCCTTTATTTTTTGATTGATTGATTGAAACTTTTATTAGTAGATTGCACAGTACAGTACATATTCCGTACAATTGACCACTAAATGGTAACAACCGATTAAAGGCCTACTGAAACCCACTACTACCGACCACGCAGTTTGATAGTTTATATATCAATGATGAAATATTAACATTGCAACAAATGCCAATACGGCCGGTTTAGTTTACTAAATTACAATTTTAAATTTCCCGCGAAGTATCCTGTTGAAAACGTCATGGAATGATGACGCGAATGATGACGTCACCTGTGGCAGCGGACATGTTCTATGAGCGCCGATCTCGGCTAAAAGTCGTCTGCTTTAATCGCATAATTACACAGTATTCTGGACTTCTGTGTTGCTGAATCTTTTGCAATTTGTTCAATTAATAATGGAGACTACAAAGAAGAAAGATGTTGGCGAAAAGCGGCGTATTGCGGCCAGCTGTAGCAAAACAAACACAGCCGGTGTTTCTTTGTTTACATTCCCTAAAGATGATGGTTCTCTACCACATGTCAACCGGCAGGTTTCGGTGAGAAAATTGAGGTAATAAGTCGGCTCTTACCGTAGAAATTAGCGGAGCTTGTGTCGTTCCTCCTGAAGCTGTCAAAGAGGCAGCTGCGACTCTCTTGGCTCCTCCGTGGCTTCCCTCAGAGACACTGGCGGTCACCACACCCCTCCGACTTTCAGGTATGACTATATAATCTCACTAAAACACTAGTAACACAAGAAGCGTTTAAGGGATTTTCCAGAATTATCCTAGTAAATGTGTCTAATAACATCTAAATCGCTCCCACTGCCCTCGTCTTTTTGTTTTTTCTTCAAGTCCTTCACACATGTAAGAGGGATGTGTACTATGGCTATGAGTTGTTTTTTTCCCTTGGCATCAGTCTGCACCCCCTCTCCAGGGCCCAGACTAAGACCGATTTTTAAATTTTATTTTAATCTTCTATTTTTTCCCCCCCACATTCCCCCTGTTTACCTGTATCTCATTTTTTTGTAAGGGGCGCTGGAAGCCGGCAGACCCGTCAGCGATCCTGTTCTGTCTCCCTGTAATGTTTGTCTGATCTTGAATGGGATTGTGCTGAAAATTGTATTTTTCCTGAAGGAACTCTCCTGACGGAATAAATAAAGTACTATCTATCTATCTATCTATCTATCTATCTATCTATCTATCTATCTATCTATCTATCTATCTATCTATCTATCTATCTATCTATCTATCTATCTATCTATCTATCTATCTATCCATCTATCTATCCATCCATCCATCCATCCATCCATCCATCCATCCATCTATCTACTCTCACTATCCTCATTCACAATTCTTTCATCCTCGCTCAAATTAATAGGGAAATTGTTGCTTTCTCGGTCCGAATCGCTCTAGCTGCTGGTGGCCATGATTGTAAACAATGTGCGGATGTGAGGAGCTCTAAAACCAGTGACGTCCCGCGCACATCGTCTGCTACTTCCGGTACAGGCAAGGCTTTTTTATTAGCGACCAAAAGTTGAGAACTTTATCGTCGATGTTCTCTACTAAATCCTTTCAGCAAATATATGGCAATATCGCGAAATGATCAAGTATGACACATAGAATAGACCTGCTATCCCCGTTTAAATAAGAAAATCTCATTTCAGTAGGCCTTTAAGTTTTTCAGCTTGTTTAAGTCAGGGACCACGTTAATCAATTCATGGTACAATTCATGGTACCTACTCAGTCCTTAAAACAGCCATCCATTAAATTTTCTCTACCGCTTGTCTCTCTCGGGGTCACAGTCTATAAAAACGCCAATATTGCTTGGATTTTACTGACGTCACATCCGGCTCACGTCCCGCCCATTTAAAAATGCGTGGTGGTCAAGCTGGCTCTGTTTCCAATGAGTACGAGGCGCCATTTAACCTTTCTCGAATATAAAAAAAAAAAAAAGCCATATGCTTGTGTTGTTTTCGACTGTACGAATCGTCCAAATCGCGAAAAGGATGAAGTGAAGTGAAGGGAATTATATTTATACAGCGCTTTTCTCAAGGTGACTCAAAGCGCTTTACATAGTGAAACCCAATATCTATTTTTTTTTACATTTAAACCAGTGGATAAAGGATAAACGTTTCTTCAGAGTTCCTCGCATACTTGCCAACCCTTCCCGGATTTTCCGGGAGACTCACAAAATTCAGCGCCTCTCCCGAAAACCTCCCGGGACCAATTTTCTCCCGAAAATCTCCCGAAATTCAGGCGGACCTGGAGGCCA
This sequence comes from Nerophis ophidion, assembly GCF_033978795.1. NCBI lineage: Eukaryota > Metazoa > Chordata > Actinopteri > Syngnathiformes > Syngnathidae > Nerophis > Nerophis ophidion. Next base: position 73,390,478 of record NC_084613.1, read on the forward strand.
CGCTCCCTCCAGCTCCATGCGGACCTGAGTGACTTGTCGACAGCCTGTTTTCACGTCCGCTTTCTCACAATATAAACAGCGAGCCTGCCCAATGACGTTATTACTGTAGAATGATCGAGGGCGAGTTCTTGGTTTCTTATGTGGGTTTATTGTTAGGCAGTTTCATTAACGTCCTCCCAGCCCAGTAACAACACACAACAACAGCAGTCACGTTTTCGTCTACCGTAAAGCAGTTTGTCTGCCGTAAACAGCAATGTGGTGACACTCTTAAACAAGATGTACATGCATATGTGACAGTAACATCTACGGCAGAGGTCACCAACCTTTTTGGAACCAAGAGCTAATTCTTGGGTACTGATTAATGCGAAGGGCTACCAGTTTGATACACTCTTAAATAAATTACCAGAAATAGCCAATTTGCTCAATTTACCTTTAACTCTGTTATTATTAATAATTAGTGATATTTATCTTTGTGGAAACACTGATCATCCTAATGATTTCTCACAATAAATATATATTTTTGATGTCATGTTTTAAATAGGTTAAATTCCAATCTGCACTTTTCTAGCTGTAAATATACCCCTCCCCTCTTAACCACGCCCCGCCCCAAACCACGCCCCCTGCCCCACCCCCGACCACACCCTCACCTCTCGAAATTTGCAGTGATCACTTTAAGTATTGTCTTAATATTATTTGTATTTCTTAAACACATATTTGTTACGACTATTTCGAAAAGCACCAACATAAACGAACGCAAATGTTAGCAGCCATCTTAGAATGGTTGACTACCACTAACTTTTACTTCCGTGAAGAAGTCACGTGACAAAATACGAGCAATAAGAAGCGCCTTAATCAATTATTTTAAGTATGTTTAATATTTAGGTTATCTTTAAGTGTTCACATACACCTGCTTTTATTGTGAAAACTGTAAATACATCTGTATATATCATTGTATGACATTTGCAATGCTAAAAAAAACAAAATGTGTCACATCAATCAGCCTTTAGCTACCTCGCCTTAACTCTACACTGACATCCCACAAAGTTAAGGGCAGAGTTTATTTTACTAAAAGTAAATTTGTTTCTTCATTAGGAACACCATCAGCCTTAGCCTTAGCTATTCTTCCTCTTAGAATAAAAAATGTGACACAAATATAACTTCCATCCATCCATTTTCTACCGCTTATTCCCTTTTGAATTCGCGTGGGGCGCTGGTGCCTATCTCAGCTACAATCGGGCGGAAGGCGTCGTACACCCTGGACAAGTCGCCCCCTCACCGCAGACAAATATAACTTCTAATTTAAATTGAAGCAAAAACAGGATATACAAGTCTAGATATATTTACAAAACCAGGGAAGGTGGCACGTTGTGTAACTCCTAAATAATGATTTCGAAAAATCTTTTCAACTTATATTCTATTGAAAAGACTATAAAGACAAGATATTTAATCTTCGAACCCAGAAACTAAATATTTTTTTTTTCTTTCAATGCAAATAATTATTAACTTAGAATTTAATGGCAGCAACACATTGCAAAAAAGTTGGCACAGGGGCATTTTTACCACTGTGTTACATAGCCTTTCCTTTTAACAACACTGTTAAAAGGAATTATTTTAACAATAATTTGCGACCATGAACGGACAAGCGGTATAAAAATGGATGGATGATAAGGCGCCACATATTTTCGATGGGAGACAGGTCTGGACTACAGGCAGGCCAGTCTAGTATCCACACACTTTTACTATGAAGCCACACTGTTGTAACACGTGGCTTGAGATTGTCTTGCTGAAATAAGTAGGGGCGTCCATGATAACGTTGCTTGAATGGCAACATATGTTGCTCCAAACCCTGTATGTACCTTTCAGTATTAATGGTGCCTTCACAGATGTGTAAGTTACCCATGCCTTGGGCACTAATACATCCCCATACCATCACAGATGCTGGCTTTTGAACTTTGCGCCTAGAACAGTCTGGATGGTTCTCTTCCTCTTTGCTCGGGAGGACACGATGTCCACAGTTTCCAAAAACAATTTAAAATGTGGACTTGACAGACCACAGAAAACTTTTCCACTTTGCATCAGTCCATCTTAAATGAGCTCCGGCCCAGCGAAGACGGCGGCGTTTCTGGATGTTGTTGATAAATGGCTTTGCATAGTAGAGTTTTAACTTAACACTTACAGATGTAGCGAGGAACTGTAGTAACTGAGAATGGTTTTCTGAAGTGTTCCTGAGCCCATGTGGTGATATCCTTTACACACCGATGTCACTTTTTGATGCAGTACTGCCTGAGGGATCCAAGGTCCCAGGCATTCAATGTTATGTGCAGTGATTTCTCCAGATTCTCTGAACCTTTTGATATTACAGACCTTAGATGGTGAAATCCCTAAATTCCTTGCAATAGCTCGTTGAGAAATGTTGTTCTTAAACTGTTCGACAATGTGCTCACGCATTTGTTCACAAAATGGTGACACTCGCCCCATCCTTGTTTGTGAAAGACTGAGCATTTCATGGAAGCTGCTTTTATACCCAATCATGGCACCCACCTGTTCCCAATCAGCCTGTTTACCTTGTGGGATGTTCCAAATAAGTGTTGGATGAGCATGCCTGAACTTTCTGTCTTTTTTGCCACTTATGCCAGCTTTTTTGAAACATGTTGCAGGCATTAAATTCCGAATGAGCAAACATTTGCAAAAAAACAACAAAGTTTTTCAGTTCAAATATTAAGTATCTTGTCTTTGCAGTCTATTGAATTGAATATAGGTTGAAAAGGATTTGCAAATCATTGTGTTCTTGTTTTTATTTACGATTTACACACGTTCATTGATTTTGAGGTTTGTATATTATACATGGAAACATGCTATTATTACATTGGAGACACGATAAAACACTTTTGTGACTTAATTGCATGATTTTGTTGGAGGTTTATTGTCATTTTTTAGGCTTTATTTTTGGTGCATTTTGTTAGCTTTAAATTGAACAGTAATACAAAAAAATTATGCACACTCAAGTAATAAAACTCACAATTTTATTATGATAATGTTATTTGATATGTCAAATTACAAGTGTATGATGTAACATAAAACAGTTACAAACATATGTATGCATATTTACATTATAATATTTTATGAAAAGTAACAAGCTACATCTGCATAAAGAAAATACAACTATGCCATGAGTTATTTATTGGGACTATCCAATTTTACACCATACATTCGGTATTGTCCACAAAAAATACCTAACAAGTTGTGTGGTAAGGAGGGAAAATAACAAAAGGACAGAAGAACTAGAAGGAGAGCGATAGCGAGGAGTGAGATGTTAAAAAGTGTAAAATGGAAACGAGGAGGGACGTGAGGCACTTTTTGTTGTTGTTGTTGTTGTTGAGGTTGTCAGGATGGGAGAGCTGATGGCACTAGAAGGAACTTAAATTAAAAAAATATATACACAAGAAGGAAACAAAAAAATAACCAGGCAGTGTTTACAGAATAGTTAATAGTACCATTTATACTGCAAGTTTTCAAAAAACACAAAAATGTCTTCAACTATTTTAAGAACTAATCACATAAATGTTACATCAAGCGCTGTAAGATGTCCAAAGCATACACAGAGTAGTATCAGTGCACCAAAAGCATCAGGAGAATCCAAACGAAAACACTCAAAACTGCTGTGAAAAAGTAAACTTTTTTTCTTTTTTTAGAAAAACCAAAAACTTTACACCGAAAGGAAAAACAAAACAGGGGTCTATATAGTTTTTTTTCTCTCTCTCTAAACAACAATGTACATTTATTTTGTATGCATTCCCAAACTTTTTCCAAGATTGAAAGGAGGATACAAGACCAGCAGCATAAGTGGTTATAACTGAAGTCTATAGTATATATATATATATATATATATATATATATATATATATATATATATATATATATATATATATATATATATGTATACATACATGTATGAATATATATGTGTATACAGCATATATATATACACATATATATACATATGTATGTACATATATACAGATATACATATATATATATATATATATAGATGTATGTCCATAAAATGCAGGTCAAAAAAAATATATATATATATTAAAGCGGACAGACATATGTTGCATATATAATACAGTACATGACAAGAAGTTGCACTGTGCTGGTTAATGCAGAATGAAGTGTTATATTTTTGTCGTCGTTGTATATATTTAAAAACAAACAAACAAACGAAAAAAACCCTACATTTTGCTCGTGAGCCAGCAAGTTTTAATTAGGTTCATTCAGCTTGGGAGCCATCCAAAAAAATGGGAATCTCACAGACACACACACACACACACACACACACACCACAAGTTTTAATTAGGGTATAACAGTCGTTCATAGCTAATGTACTTTTTTTTTTTAAATTAGTGATTGTATCTAGCAGCCTGTGTGTATATACGTATAAATATATATACACATTTATATTTGTTTATTAATATATGTAATATTTATAAAATATATATATATATATATATATATATAAATATATATATATATATATTCTTATATAACATTTTCTAAAGCGAGTGGACTGCCACTACTGTACCGTGTTAGCGGTAGCCTTCCTTCCTTCCTTCTGTACAAAACTAGTGAGGAACTTTTATTAGAAGCTCAATAGTCACGAATGCCCGCTACTTTTCAATGTGAAACAATACGAAATCAAAAAGTGGAATTATTTACACAACAATGCTGTCAATAGAAGCTACCGTATAGAACGTCGACAGTCACGATATATACAGCTCTATCTTTAAAACAAAAACAGGCTGGGATTATTATCATTATCAGTACTTAAATACAGTGTTGAGTATTTACAGGTGTTTGGTACTGAGGGGCGAGAGGGGAGGGGGCTTATCTACCTGGCAAGCTAACTAAGGGGGTCTTTCAGAAAGTCGCGTCATAGAGAGGTCTGTCCCGTGTCGGTAAGTTTGCATAGAAATGTAAAAAGAAAAAAAAGGTAACTAACATTTGGATTTACACACGTTATTGCAGTGTAACCTGTTAGAGTTGTTAAACTTGGTGGAAAAAAACTGGCTTCTTTTTTTGAGTGGGTTTTCAACAAGAGATGACATAATCATTACAAATACCGCAGGATTTATTGTTAAATTGGATCGCACTACTTTGTTTCAACCAGCAGAGTCAACTACCTTCTACCCAGTGGTAAAATGTAGCTTTTTTTTCCTCTTTTTTGGACATCCTTTTTACCGGTTGCCCTATTCGGGGTTGCTGGAGCCTATCAAAATTTGTATTTAAAAAAGTTTGTAATATAAATATTTAGTTAAGTTATTGAACTAAATGCTGACATTTGTTCACTTTTTCTCCACAATTTTAGGTATAAGTATAATAAGTAAGAATTTTGTCCATTGTGCGGAATTGGTGAGGTAGTACTTGGTCGTACTGTTGCTATATAGAATATACAGTGGGGCAAAAAAGTATTTAGTCAGCCACCGATTGTGCAAGTTCTCCCGCTTAAAATGATGACGGAGGTCTGTAATTTTCATCATAGGTACACTTCAATTGTGAGAGACAGAATGTGAAAAAAAAAATCCAGGAATTCACATTGTAGGAATTTTAAAGAATTTATTTGTAAATTATGGTGGAAAATAAGTATTTGGTCAACCATTCAAAGCTCTCACTGATGGAAGGAGGTTTTAGCTCAAAATCTCACGATACATGGCCCCATTCATTCTTTCCTTAACACGGATCAATCGTCCTGTCCCCTTAGCAGAAAAACAGCCCCAAAGCATGATGTACTTCAGAGTAGGTGCGGTGTTCTTGGGATGCAACTCAGTATTCTTCTTCCTCCAAACACGACGAGTTGAGTTTATACCAAAAAGTTCTATTTAGGTTTCATCTGACCACATGACATTCTCCCAATCCTCTGCTGTATCATCCATGTATCCATTTTGGTATAAACTCAACTCGTCGTGTTTGGAGGAAGAAGAATACTGAGTTGCATCCCAAGAACACCATACCTACTGTGAAGCATGGGGGTGGAAACATCATGCTTTGGGGCTGTTTTTCTGCTAAGGGGACAGGACGATTGATCCGTGTTAAGGAAAGAATGAATGTATCGTGAGATTTTGAGCCAAAACCTCCTTCCATCAGTGAGAGCTTTGAATGGTTGACCAAATACTTATTTTCCACCATAATTTACAAATAAATTCTTTAAAATTCCTACAATGTGAATTCCTGGATTTTTTTTCACATTCTGTCTCTCACAGTTGAAGTGTACCTATGATGAAAATTACAGACCTCTGTCATCATTTTAAGTGGGAGAACTTGCACAATCGGTGGCTGACTAAATACTTTTTTGCCCCACTGTACATGCTCAAATTAACTGCCAATTGGTAAAACTAAGCGGTTAATCACGTACGGTTGGTGATGTTTTTGTGTACATTTGGTTCGTTTAATTTCACGCTACGGGGGAATCAGTGAATTTATACTGCGTTTGATAAAATCGGGAAGCTTAAAACTTTGATCTTTAATTCCACTGGCTGAGTGGATGTTTGTAGTAGGGGATAACCTCATTTCACATCTGTTTTGCATGGAAACAACAGTGCTGATAGGTGGTTATGTCGTCTCTGTAAGATGTTGTTTCACAAAATTTCTTAAAAAAACAATTTGGCCGCCAGAAGACGACATCATTTCGCAAACAGCAGCAATTATAAGCTTATCGTGGGATGAAAATGCTTAATGTTGGCCTGTAGTCTCAGAAACCAGCATAATTACAATGATGCGGTACGAAAAACGCAGAAATTTGAAAATGACAATCTCGTCCTTTCGCAACTTTGGAGCCCAATTATGCAGTGATAATACATATTCAAAAATCTATCTATTTTAACTATAATGTACCGTATTTTTCGGACTATAAGTCACAGCTTTTTTCATAGTTTGCGGCTTATGTGTGAAATTATTACCACATTACTGTAAAATATCAAATAATATTATATAGCTCATTCACGTAAGAAACTAGACGTATAAGATTTCATGGGATTTAGCGATTAGGAGTGACAGATTGTTTGGTAAACGTATAACATGTTCTATATATTACAGTTATTTGAATGACCATTACCGTAATGTTACGTTAACATACCAGACACCTCAGTTGGTTATTTATGCGTCATATAACGTACACTTATTCAGCCTGTTGTTCACTATTCTTTATATATTTTATATTGCCTTTCAAATGTCTATTCTTGGTGTTGGGTTTTATCAAATAAATTTCCCCCCAAAAATGCGGCTTATACTCCAGTGTGACTTAAATGTTTTTTTCCTTCTTTATCATGCATTTTCGGCAGGTGCGACTTATACTTCGGAGCGACTTATACTCTGAAAAATACGGAAGTAATCTCCTACTTCACAAATCTGGAATGACACTGCCCGATCTGTCAGCCACATTTTTCCATTAACTGGTTTGCAAAACTACTAATAATCTGATATAGTTGACAAATCCGCTTTCAAAATGTCAACAACTTCCATTAATTACATTTGAAAGGGCTTTTTTTTTTTTTTTTAAATCTCAGCTTTGACCCCGGTGACATTAGTGGTCACATATCTCGAAATAAAAAGCTTGTTTTTCATGCCCATTATTTAACAGCAGTACTACAATTTTCACGATCCAAACACTGCGAACGCACATCCGTTATTTTTGTACAATTTTTTTTTACGACTCAAAGTCATAAAACTGCAGTAGCACGGCAGGATGTTGCTTTGTGTGTGCGTGCGTGTACTTGTATTGTAAATAGTAATGCCATATTTAATGTTAATTCAAACGCCAACAAAACAGTGCTGTGCCCTAAGAGGGTGTTGTTGTTTTTTCACAATCTCACACACCTTTAGGACTACTCTGAAGTGCTAATTAATAGCTTGCTAGCTTATCTTACAAATGTTTTCTTAGTGAATATACTCATCGCCTCCCAAAGGAAATAAGACAATTCCTTTTAAGGGAAAAGGACGCCGGTCAGTCAAAGTCAAAAAAAAGTTGTCAACGTTTGGACGTTACCAGTGCATGTGAAGACCTACACACGCACCATTTGTGTGTATTAAATAGCTGACATACTCAACGTTCCTGAAACAATGCAGTCATTCATCCAGGGCTTATTAAACAAAGACACATGAAGGAGTGAACACGGGACATGACGAGGGAGGAGCACAAAAAAGTATCAAAATAAAAAGAAGTGATTGTGACACAAACAGTTGTTTTTTTTTTTTTGGAGAGGGTGCTGCAACCAAAGCGTTGAAGATTAGTGCTTTTTATCTACAGACTAATTCAAGAATCAATGAAAGACTAGCCTGGTTTTTAAGTGCCTGGTCGTTTTTTTTTTTCCAATAGAAGCACTGACACCAAAACAAAAACTTGCTGGTTGAGCAAAACTTTGAATCTTAACAGGAGGATGAAACTACAGCAGATATAATAAGTGAGCTAAAAACAAACCCATTAAGATGCCATCTTTGAAAAACTGTTTTTTTGTACTTAAGAGGGAAAGTCAGCATGGTGACCATTTTTCCCTTCCCACAATGGAATGAGTCCCTTTGTTTGGTTTTGGAATGCAATCAAATGTTCTACGTGAGATTTTGTTGGAAAGAAGGGATCAAGTAACACAGAATGACACTAATGTGAGAGATGAACGCCGTGTCGAGTGCATGTTTTTTTTTTCTGTCTACTAATTACACTGTCATGAAGGAGAAAGGCCACTGTTACCCGACTGCAACTTCACACGAAAAAGAAAGCAAGAAGGTATCCCTTTTAGCATACTTAAACAGCAAGTTAATTTTCTGGATAGTTTTCTTGTAGTTTTTGTTTGTACAAAAGACACGTTCCTTCATAAAGTTACACATTTCTTGTAGTAGAGTTCTTTAAACCTGTGGTTTGTCAATGAGCGTGTGTGTGTGTGTGTGTATGTGTCTGTGTGTGTGTGTGCACAGGTGCGTTTAGTAACATCTCCAAGTCTGTTAATCTTCGTCTCCTCACGTCCTCAGAAGAAGCTCCCGGACTTATCTCGACGCCCCTTCCACCCCGCAAAAGCTTAAGTTAGTCCTCTACCGCAGCTTGTCGCGCCAAACGCCAACTGAAATCACCAAACGCCCTCAGAGCTGGCGATCAAGAACATCGCCCCGTCTGAGAGGGGAAGGAAAAAAGGATGCCGGCTTGGAATTGATCCGCTTCCTGTGTTAGCTAGCTTTGAGGGTGTCCGGGGGGGCAGCGTCACCCGGCCGCCTTGTGCTTACCCCCGCAGCAGCGGCATGCCTCGCCGCAGTGGTGGCAGGCGCGCAGGGGCAGGTAGCAGCACATGCAGGGCGCGATGAAGGAGAGCGCCACCAGGGCGAGCCAGCGCAGGCAGAACTGCTCGTCGGAGGTGTCGCACGAGCACGGGTCCGAGAAGTCGCCCTCCGAGTCGGACATGCAGTGGTAGAGCATGCTCTCGGCGCACAGCATGCAGCTGACTTTGTAGATGCACTGCTTGATGGGGTCGGGGGCGTCCTGGCACTGCCCCCGCCAGTTGTCCTCATGGTTGAACATCTCCCGGCAGTAGATGCAGCGCGAGCGCTCGCCGTCCTCCCGCCGCCGCCGCCCCTTTGTGGATTTCAGCAGCGGTGAGGGCTGAGTCTTGATGGCAGTGTCCATGCCCAGACCGGGCCCCGAGTGGGAGTCCCCGCCGGGGCCGTCGGGGAAGAGGTACTCGCACTTCTTAGTGTCCAGTTTGTGGAAGGTGGCAGGGAAGTCCAGGTCCTCGCGGTCCGAATCCTGCTTCCACATGACCGGGTGGCGGTAGTCCTCGTAGCCCCGGATGAGCACGTCCTTGCGCGGGTTAATGCGGACGATCTCTTCTTCGTCCATGTGAAAGCTGACGTGGCGCGTCGGCTTGAATGACACCTTGAGGACGGAGAACATGTTAGTAATAACCAAATTCATCATTGCAATATGTTAGGAATGGTGAAAGACAACATGTTGCTATCAGAGAAGTCTCTAACTTGTTGGGATCTTCAAAGGCTATGTTTAAACTGCACACCAAACCTGACTTTTTCCCCCTCAAGTGAGACAGCTTGGATTTTTTTTTTTTGCCAGTCCAAACGCTCCAAAGTGCTTCATATCTGCTCTTTTGGAATCAGATTCAGGCCACATCAGGAGGTAGTCCAAATCCTGTTGAAATCTTATGTTTTCAAATGTGACTTTAGTCTAAACGCAATGCGATCTGAATGTGACTTTTCCATCAGCTTTGGGCGAGCAAAGTCACTCGCCAGCGCCAGAACATCACAGTCGCCAGCAAAGGTGGATATTTCGTCACAACCTCCGGTTTCGGTTTCTATTTAAGGGGACAGAATTTCCGGTGCATCGCTTGACAATAGTGTGGAAATAACAAGCTATATGTAATATCCATCCATCCATTTTCTACCGCTTGTCCCATTTGGGATCGCGGGGGGTGCTGGAGCCTATCTCAGCTGCATTCAGGTGGAAGGCAGGGTACACACTGGACAAGTCACCACCTCCCCGCAGGGCCAACATAGACAGACAACATTCACACTCACATTCACACACTAGGAGCAATTTAGTGTTGCCAATCAACCTATCCCCAGGTGCATGTTTTTAGAAGTGGGAGGAAGCCGGAGTACCCGGAGGGAACTCACGCAGTCACGGGGAGAAAATGCAAACTCCACACAGAAAAATCCCGAGCTCGGGATTGAACCCACACTGAAAAAAATAACCCATAAGATTTACTTGAAAAAATTATTGTAAGTATTTGCACGCAAATGATTTAAGTAAAATTTAATGCTGCAATATCAAGTAACACTCACTTGCCAGTATGAAGTAAATTCTACTTACCATATAACATAACAGTTGTGAAGATATTGAGTAACAGTTACTTAATTACATCCAAGTTTTAAGTTATATTTATTTAAACAAATTAGGTAAAGTCTACATTTTTTTCATCAGCAGGAACATCATTTTACTCAAAACTTTAAGTACATTTTATATGCCGTATTTCCTTGAAAAGCCGCCGGGGCCCTAATCATTTTAAAACTTCTTCTCACCCATGCACTTATTAATGACATGTAGTATAAAACTGAGTGTGATGAGAAAAAATTTAATAGAAAATTACTCAGCGGCCGAAGCCAGGTGGTTGGGGACCACTGCTCTACAGCAAGACACCGCACCCGCTGTTATACCATGTTGTGTGCGTGCGTTTCGCTCCTTATCACACGAGATTGCACTGCATACTTAGTCAACAGCCATACCTTTTACACTGACGGTTGTGATATAAACAACTTTAACATTCTTACTAATATGCGCCACACTCTGTAAACCCACACCAAACCCATTTCTGGAGAACATCGACTCTGTAACACATTATAAACGCAAGAAAGGAATTACCCATAATGCCCCCTTGCAGTACTCTGTGAAGTGATTCTAAAGGCCGGAGCCGAGTCAGTCGGCCAGAGCCTGTTGTGCTGTGCGCATGTGTCGTCGTGCATGCGTTTCAAAACACTAGATTTTCAGAGTAAAGTTTATGTAATATTTTTAGGTTTATGTACGTACAACTATTAAACATTTAAATAGTATGAGGAAACATAAGTAAAACTTACTCTTTCACCATAATTCATGTATTACGTTAATAAAATGTTTAATTTTACTTAAGAAACTCTAGTTCTTACTGAATGTTAAAAATACTAGGTATAAATTATGACAGTTACTCTAATAGAGTTTACAGCACCAAAAAGTCACTTTTTTCAGTGCAAGACTACTGAGGACCTTCGTATTGTGAGGCACATACACTAACCCCTGTTTCACCGTGCTGCCCTATGTAATATATAAATATATATTTTGATTCTGAAGAAATAACAATCGTTGAAAGACCGGAATCAACACCTTGACGCATTTGCTTATATGTGAGTTGAAAATTTAAGCTCCCGTAGATCTACGCTGATGTCTGTGTCTCCTCTACATAACAGCCATAGAAAGATTACAACCCTCCCAAATATATTACACTGTATACATCATATTACTTTAATTTCCTTTCACGTAAACAAACACTCATTTTAAGGTGTTGCAACATTTATTTTATTTTGTAGTAGTAGCAGCGAATTCCTCCCGGTCAACTTCCTTTGTTTTCACTTTATTGCAGTGCGCATGCAAGTGACATCGAGGCCACATTGGGACCACATTGGGGCCTGTGTGCATTTACACTGGAGTCTGATAAAAATCCCATTTTACTTGCAGTCAGCTGGAAAAAAAAATCTGGCATAATTCAAAAAGTAAAAAAACAAACAAACAAGAAAATGGAAAGGGAAAGTTTTTTTTATTGTTTGTGCTAAAGCGCCATTTTTTGGACGAATTCGCTCGCTGCAGCTGCTCCAGTGTCCTTCCATTTACTGCTTTCATCCGGAAGTAGAGGGCCGTTCAGTATTCTAGCCATTCATAGCGTTCTACTCGTATGGATTGTTTATTCATAACTCCAAGCAATGTTTCTAAGTTTTACAATATAACTAAAACTGTTCATACTTACTAAACCGTCCCATGTGTGATGTCTGTAGGAGCGTTTTCATGCATATTTGTACGTGCTATCATAATGTAACCACGCTAGTGTCGTTAGCATTAGCTAATATGCTAACACGTTTACGAGTGTCGCTGTTAGTATTATCGACTTCCAACGGCATTCTTTTTGTATTTTTTCAGTTTCACAAATTTCTCAATAAACTCACTAAGATGTCACCGTGGAGTTTAACTGATTGGAGAGCTGGCTTCCGCAGCAAGTGGGTCCATGACAACAACTTCTGTTTTGCTTGAGCACCATTTTACTGCCGCTTGACAGGCACCGTTTGGAAACAATTAAGGTATGTAAATAAACATTTACAAAATATTTCTCTGTCGCAACGTATGTATAACAATTATGATAATAATTAGCTTTATTGTCTCCAAGGACAAATTTGTCTTGGACATCAATACAGAGTTTTACATACATACATACATACCGGTATATCTGCGGCTTGTAGTCTGGTGCGGCTAATATATGGAAACATATTTATTTTCCCTAACATTTAGTGGGTGCGGCTTATATACCGGTGCACTTTATAGTCCGTAAATTCTGTGATTGTTTATGTTTGACTTCATCATTTTTCTGGAGGCACGGCTAACTTTCAGTTAACGTTTATGATTTCATAGAAGGAAAAAAATGCACTTAATTATTTGAAGCCTGATGCGTCAATGTTCTCCAATTAAATGTTATCTTTCTAAGGGACATGAACCTGTTGCACTATTGTATTACTTTATTACTGTCAGGGAAGAAAATAATTGTATTTATTCTGTATTTGTCAATCAACAACAGATGTGACTCCACTTGTTTTGTTGTTGTTGCTAACGGCAACGCAGAATCTTATCGGCTTGGTTTTATTGGCCTCATTTATGCATGTTGTGTTGGACGGATCGTTGTTTTTTTCCAACGTATGAAATCATATTCACAAAGTTTGAGTTGCTTGTTGTCTATCAATTAAATAGTTGAAAAGTTGGAATATCAATAAATTCCATTATTTTTGGTTAATTGTCCTCATGGGTCAGAATTATGATAGGAATTGAATTTGTACTTAAATTGTAGTTGACTTTAAAAAAATATCAGTTTTCATCTTCATATATTTTGGTAGAGTGTCTACAAAAGTGTTCTCTATTGAATTAATGTATTCTCTCAAAATCTTGTGTAAATACTGTGAAAATACATAAATATAGGTTTTAAAAGTCTGGAAATGATTGATTATAGGTTCAAATTTCAATTATCGTGCATTCCTGAGTAGGAGTTGGAGTTTGGCAGTGGTGATGTACCTGTGGCGGCAGGTAGCGGCGGTTGCTGGATGGGAACTCGTCAAAGGGCTGAGGGCGTACGTAGCAGCCTCGGAAGGGCTCCGTGGAGACGACATTGTTCAAGGGGGAGAAGGGCTCCTTCATGGGGGTGCGGATGGAGGGAGGCTCCTCACATGCCTGCAGATGAAAAAAACAAAACACATTCATATTATTGAACTAAAATAGAACCACAATAAATAATTTCCTTTTGACTCATTTGTTATGCCTGCTGTGACTTCCACTCTTAGCCACCAGGGGGCACACTGCACTTATGCCTGTCAGGGAGGCTGCACCGCTGCCTTTAAGGCCATTCAGAAGTGTAAGAACTCACAGTTCCCAACCAGCCTTTTTCCAAGCATTCCCACAAACCTTCTTTAATTCTTTGAACACTAGCCTGAAAATTAAAGAGACAGTGGAAAGCAAATAATTCTGGCGTCATCTTGCAAGGAAAAGATGGCTCGCCATTGACAACAATCAAGCTGAAGTTTCTATAAATAGAACCTGGCCAATGCTGCAGACCGCATCAATATGCGCTTTTCAGGCACGTGCAAGGTACAGTCTAAACGGGCTCTTATAAGAAAGCAGCTAATACGACGGTTATTTCATGATTCATGAATGTAAAGGTGTGGCGGGGGGAGGTAGAAATAATGATGCTACAATAAGAGCCCATGTTATGTCACCAAACACCAGGGAAGCAAAATCCTATCAAAGATAGAACTCTGGAGTGGATTCCTTTCATGAAATGGGAGAAAAAAACAGTATGACCCATCGAACAGAAATCAAGTCGATTTGTCCATAGTAGATAGAAATAATCCGTTACAGGGTCAAGGGTCATTACTTGTAACATTCCGTCACAAGAAATTTGCCAACATCTCATACATTATTGTTATGTGGGTTTCCCTCCGGGTACTCCGGCTTCCTCCCACTTCCAAAGACATGCACCTGGGGATAGGTTGATTGGCAACACTAAATTGGCCCTAGTGTGTCAATGTGAGTGTGAATGTTGTCTGTCTATCTGTGTTGGCCCTGCGATGAGGTGGCGACTTGTCCAGGGTGTACCCCGCCTTCCGCCCGATTGTAGCTGAGATAGGCGCCAGCGCCCCCCGCGACCCCGAACGGGAATAAGCGGCAGAAAATGGATGGATGGATGGATGTTAAAGGGGAACATTATCACAATTTCAAAAGGGTTAAAAACAATAAAAATCAGTTCCCAGTGGCTTGTTATATTTTTCGAATTTTTTTTCAAACTTTTACACCTCCCGGAATATCCCTAAAAAAATCCTTAAAGTTCTTGATTTTCCCTATTTGCGATGTGACCGTCCATTTCCCTGTGACGTCATACAGGGCTGCCATAAACAAACAACATGGCGGTTACCACAGCAAGATATAGCGACATTAGCTCGGATTCAGACTCGGATTTCAGCGAATTAAGCGATTCAACAGATTACGCATGTATTGAAACAGATGGTCGGACTATGGAGGCAGATAGCGAAAACGAAATTGAAGAAGAAATTGAAGATATTGAGCGAATAGCTATTGACGCTATTTGGCCATAGCATGGGTGTACCTAATGAAGTGGCCCATAGCATGGCTGCCATATTAGCATCGCCGGTAAAATGTGCGGACCAAACGATCAGGACTTTCGCATCTTGTGACACTGGAGCAACTTAAATCCGTTGATTGGTAAGTGTTTGTTTTGCATTAAATGTTGGTATCTAGTTTCAAATGTACATACAGCTAGCGTAAATAGCATGTTAGATGGATAGTACTTTATTATAAAAACAATAAACACTTAGGTATTTTTTTACGTTTGAATAATATAAATACAGTCTATTATACAGCATTATTCACATGTGAATAATATAAAAACAATCTATTAAAAAGCATTATTAACATGTGAATAATACAAATACAGTCTATTTTACAGCATAATTCACATATGAATAATATAAATACAATCTATTATAAAGCATTATTCACATGTAAATAATATAAATACAGTCTATTATACCGCATAATTCACATGTGAATAATATAAATACATTCTATTATACAGCATAATTCATATGTGAATGATATAAATACATTCTATTATACAGCATAATTCATATGTGAATGATATAAATACAGTCTATTATACAGCATTATTCACATGTGAATAATATAAATAGTCTATTATACAGCATAATTCACATGTGAATAACAAAATACAGTCTATTATACAGCATTATTCACATGTGAATAATATAAATACAGTCTATTATACAGCATAATTCACATGCGAATAATATAAATACAGTGTATTATACAGCATAATTCATATGTGAATAATATAAATACAGTATTTCTTTGAACATTCCGTGTTGAGGCTGCACCCTTTGAAATAATACAAAAAAACAAAGGGAAACGCAACGTCAACCCCTTCAAAAACTCTAATCGGGTATTCACAATACTTGCTAATGCTCACATAATAATAAGGTATTTATAAAACAGTAAACCCCAAGCTAGCTGCCAGAGGACATTTTGGTCACAAAAAGTCAGGACAAACAGAAGTAAAAACAGTGTTTACCTGTGGACCATTGAACAGAGTCTGTCCTAAGAGCTTAGACTGTTTTTCACTGTTGCACTGCTGTTTGTACTTGTATTATATTTATTTTTAAGGTGTTATAAATGTTTGTCTTAGATTTTAACTGCGTCTAACAGGGTAGCCACCTTTAATTTTGTCATGCTCTCATGTTTCATGACAATTTATTGTTCCAATTGTATTCTATTCTAACATCTGGCATGACAACAGTTTACCATCAAGCTAATATCTTGCACGATGACAACTCAACATCAAGCTAACAGTTTGCATGACGACAGTTTACCATCAAACTAAAATCTCACATGAAATGACAACGGTTTACATCGTGCACAACGACAACTATCATCCAGCTAAAATCGTCCATCTTTCACAGTTTACTATTGAGCTAACATTTTACCATCAAGCTAAGATCTTGCACAAAGACAATTCAGCATCGAGCTGAAGTCTTGAATGGTGACAGGTTACCATCATTTTGCTTGACGACAGTTGATCAATAAGCTAACATTTTGCATGACGAGAGTTTACCAATAAGCTAACATTTTGCGTGACGACAGTTGACCAAAGAGCTAACATTTCGCATGACGACAGTTGACCGATAAGCTGACATCTTGCATGACAACAGTTGACCAATAAGGTAACATTCTGTATGACGAGAGTTTACCAATAAGCTAACATTTTGTGTGACGACAGTTGACCAAAAAGCTAACATTTTGCATGACAAGAGTTTACGAATAAGTTAACATCTTGCATGACAACAGTTGACTAATAAGCTACCATTTTGCATGACCATAGTTAACAAATAAGCTAACATCTTGAATGATGGCAGTTGACCAAAAAGCTAACATTTTGCATGACAACAGTTTACAAATAAGTTAACATCTTGCATGACGACAGTTGACTAATAAGCTACCATATCGCATGACCATAGTTAACAAAAGAGCTAACATCTTGAATGATGGCAGTTGACCAATAAGCTAACATATTGCATGACGACAGTTGACCAATAGACTAACATTTTTTGTGACAACAGTTGACCAATAAGCTAACATTTTGTATGACGAAAGTTGACCAAAAAGCTAACATTTTGCATGACAACAGTTTACAAATAAATTAACATCTTGCATGATGACAGTTGACTAATAAGCTACCATTTTGCATGACCATAGTTAACAAAAAGAGCTAACATCTTGAATGATGGCAGTTGACCAATAAGCTAACATCTTGCATGACGAGAGTTTACCAATAGACTAACATTTTGTGTGACAACAGTTGACCAATAAGCTAACATTTTGCATGACGGCAGTTTACAAATAAGCTAACATCTTGCATGACAACAGTTGACCAATAGACTAACATTTTGTGTGACAACAGTTGACCAATAAGCTAACATTTTGCATGACGACAGTTTACAAATAAGCTAACATCTTGCATGACAACAGTTCACCAATAAGCTAACATTTTGCATGACAACATTTTACAAATAAGTTAACATCTTGCATGACGACAGTTGACCAATAAGCTAACATTTTGCATGACAACAGTTTACGAATAAGCTAACATCTTGCTAGATGACAGTTTACCATCAAGCTAACCTCGCATGACAACAGTTTACCATCACGTCTTGCATGACGATAGCTGACCTTCAAGCTATTATCTTGCGTGACGACAGTTTACCATCAGGCTAACATTTTGCATGACGACAGTTGACCATCAAGCTAACATCTTGCATTACAACAGTTTACCAATAAGCTAACATTTTGCATGACGACAGTTTACCAAAAAGCTAACATCTTGCATGATGAGGATTTACCATCACATTAACATCTTGCATGATGACAGTTTACCATCAATCTAACATTTTGCATGACCACAGTTTACAAATAAACTAAAGTCTTGCATGATGGCAGTGGAGATTAAACTAACCTCGCATGACAACTGTTTACCGTCACGCTAAAATCTTGCATGACGATAGCTGACCATCAAGCTATTATCTTGCGTGACGACGGTTTACCATCAGGCTCACATTTTGCATAATGACAGTTGACCATCAAGGTAACATCTTGTATTAAAACAGTTTACCAATAAGCCAACACCTGTAGTATAAATAATCAAATGTACTTCTAATGTATATACTTGGTCTTATGCTATCTGAACTCGCTATGTTCTCTGCTGGCTGTACATATCCTACTAAGTAAGACCTGCACTGTTTCAATGTCCACATTTCTCTGTTGATGCAATTGTTGATGACTGAAGTATTGATATCAACCAAAGCTCCTCATCCCACCACCCGGATTGTAAATAATGTAAATAATTCAATGTACATACTATGACGATTAACCTGTGAGATGACTGTATTATGCTGATAGTATATATTTGTACCATGAATTGATTAACGTGGACCCCGACTTAAACAAGTTGAAAAACTTATTTGGGTGTTACCATTTAGTGGTCAATTGTACGGAATATGTACTGAACTGTGCTATCTACTAATAAAAGTATCAATCAATCAATCAATCAAAACCTTGCATGACGACAGTTTACCATCTATCTAACATTTTGCATGACGACAGTTGACCAAAAAGCTAACATCTTGCATGACGACAATTTACCAATAAGCCAACATCTTGCTGTATGGCAGTTGACATTAGGCAAACATCTTGCATTAAAACAGTTTACCAATAAGCCAACACCTGTAATGTAAATAATCAAATGTACTTCTAATGTATTTACTTGCTCTTATGCTATCTGAACTCACTATGTTCTCTGCTGGCTGTACATATCCTACTAAGTAAGAACTACACTGTTTCAATGTCCACATTTCTCTGTTGATGCAATTGTTGATGACTGAAGTACTGATATCAACCAAAGCTCCTCATCCCACCCCCCGGATTGTAAATAATAAAAATATACCAATGTACATACTATGATGATTAACCTGTGTGATGACTGTATTATGCTGATAGTATATATTTGTACCATGAATTGATTAACGTGGACCCAGACTTAAACAAGTTGAAAAACTTATTCGGGTGTTACCATTTAGTGGTCAATTGTACGGAACATGTACTGAACTAGGCAATCTACTAATATAAGTATCAATCAATCAAAACCTTGCATGACGACAGTTTACCATCTATCTAACATTTTGCATCACGACAGTTGACCAAAAATGTAACATCTTGCATAACGACAGTTGACCAAAAAGCTAACATCTTGCATGACGACAGTTTACCAATAAGCCAAAATCTTGCTGGATGGCAGTTGACATCAGGCGAACATCTTCCATGACAGTTTGACGTTTAAAGTTTTTGTGCAACTTTTCAGGCATATTTTTCAGTTTACAAACTGCATTGTTTTGTTCTTGCCCTATGCTTATATAAGCCTTCCAAAGTTGCTGCTCTCTTCACGCGCATGCGTACCTTCAGAGCGTCCTACCCCCCGTCCTATTTCTACCGCTCGGACCTCATCAAGCCAGGGTTAGTCGTCCACTCTCTTCCCCTTTCAGTGGCGTGTGGGGGAGGCTGTGGCTCTGGTTAGTCAGTAGTGGCGTGTGTAAAGGAGCCTATGCCAGTGTGCTTTAATGCACAGCGGAAATCTGGTTTGCTCCCAGCTGCTGCAACAGTAATTACTGTCCTGTGGTTGCTAAGAGATGCTTCCTTTGACTTATTTTTTCCCCCCTTTTCTTTTTCTTTTTTCTTCTTTTTGCACACCCCCTCTCCCCGTCTTCCCCTTGAGCTGCACACATGGTGCATGCATGGTGTGATTTTGCTCCCGCTAAACATACCAAAGTGTCTGCAGGGGAACGTGAGAAGGAGAAGACAGTGGAAGAAAGGGAGAGAAAGAGCAGAACAGGAAAACTAGGTGTGTGTGTGTGTGTGCATGTAAAACAGAGAGAGAGAGAGAGAGAGAGAGAGAGAGAGAGAGAGAGAGAGAAAGGCCAAAGAGTCTGCAGAGATAATGTCATAAACCAGCTCCAGCTGGAGAAATGCAGCAGAGAACTTAAAAAGCCAGATGACAGCTGTGTGTGTGTGTGTGTGTGTGTGTGTGTGTGTGTGCGTGCGTGCGTGCGTGCGTGTGTGTGTGTAAGAAGACGACGGACCAAAAGGGTGGCTAGGTGGAGGGGGCGGGGCCTAGAGAGAGAGGGAGGGGGAGTCAAAATGGGAAACAGATTTGGGCTTCCTTTTTGAAGCCCCCACCGCCACCCCCATTCAAAGGCATGTGTGGGCAATCTGGAGCTGATCTTACCCCAGAGATGAGGTTGTGGCTGGAGGGGCGGGGGGTGGTGGTGGAGAGAAGCAAGAAAGGGGAGCACCAGGGAAGGTCCGTGCATTTTCCTCGCTAATGCGGCGGCAGGACAGAGGATGGTCAACATAGCACTTGGCAACTGCAACGTTTCTGGACTAACGCCCTTAAAAACCAGAGGGACATTTACTGCCATTCTCTTTGTTTGCTTTTAAGACAGTTTTGCTATGGTGAATCTTTTTTGAGTTGTCTGTTTCTTAAATGAGACATAAAGGCCTACTGAAACCCACTACTACCGACCACGCAGTCTGAGAGTTTATATATCAATGATGAAATATTAACATTGCAACAAATGCCAATACGGCCTTTTTAGTTTACTAAATTGCAATTTTAAATTTAGGTCAAAGTATCCTGTTGAAAACGTCAGTATGATGACGCGTGCGCGTGACATCTCGGATTGTAGCGGACATTTTTTTCCAGCTCGATCCCAGCTATGAGTAGGGTTGAGTATCGTTTGAATTCGAACGATTCCAATTCCGATTTTTTGTTTCGATTCTGATTCCTGACAATTCTCGATTCCGATTCTTTCTTTAAAAAAAAAAAAAAAAAAAAAGGCAGGATCAAGAAAAAGTTTTGGATATTTTAAATGAGCTAGCTAACCTACAGTCTTTCTGAATGAAATAGTCTGACATTCACCATCAATTTTAATTCTATTAACTTTTTATGAACTTTACTATAAATTCCTCACAGGGCTGTTTTCAACTAGAATATAAATATAAAATCTATGAACTTGAATATAAATATTATAAATTATGAATAAATTTTCACAGGGGTACACTTTCATCAAGAGAGCTTTATTTTTGAAAACCTCATGAAAACACATTTACACATAAGTGTATGATGCTGCAGGTACTTAAACATGCTACCGTGCTCCCACTGATGGGCTAACCTGGTGCAGAAAAGCACATAAACAATAAGAAACAACTTGCAAAACCCAATCCAGATTAGCAGCAGGTACAGTATAAAATCAGAGACAGTTCTTGTTTAGGAAAATGACCATATCCGCCTTCTCAGGCAGGATGCGTGGGCGTTCTGGACAGATAGTGTCTCCTGTCGATGACGGGACACCCATTTATTTGTACTCCATGAACTCAGAGGTGATTCATCATGTTCGACGTGCACCCTCCTAAGCACGAAACAGTCCTGTCGCACGTGATACATTTCGCCATATTTAATTTTTTTTAGTAAAATAAAGCCACACTTTCAACCGTCGCCGCCCGCTATCCATGCTTGACTGACTCGCTCGGCTACATAGGCTCGGCTATGCTAACACTTCCGGCGGTGGGCCCTTCTTCGTTGGTGTTCAGCGGCTTCTTCTTCCGGGTTGGCGGACTTATTATTTTTTGCCGGTCGGCGGACTGGGTATTGAAACTAGGAATCGAAATTTAAACTTTTGAACGATTCTGGGAGAATCGGAAAGTTAGTCCCGGTTCCAATGGATACTCAATACTCGATACCCAACCCTAGCTATAAATAGTCTGCTTTAATCGCATAATTACAAAGTATTCTGGACATCTGTGTTGCTGAATCTTTTGCAGTTTTTTAACTAATAATGGAGACGTCAAATAAGAAAGATGTAGGTGGGAAGCGGTATATTGCAGCTGCGTTTAGCCACACAAACACAGCCGGTGTTTCCTTGTTTACATTCCCGAAGGTGAAGCTTTACTATGGAACAGAGCGGTCCACCGAACATGGTTCCTGACCACATGTCAACCGGCAGGTTTCGGTGAGAAAATTGTGGTAATAAGTCGGCTCTTACCGTAGACATGAGCAAAGCTTGTGTCGTTCCTCGTGCACCTATCAAAGAGGTAGCTGCGTGGCTTCCCTCAGAGACACTGGCGGTCCCCACACCTGTGGCCACACCCCTCCGACTTTCAGGTACGACAGTATAATCTCACTACAACACTAGTAACACAATAAGCAGATAAGGGATTTTTCAGAATTATCCTAGTAAATGTGTCTAATAACATCTTAATCGCTCCCACTGCCCTGACTTTTTTTTTCTTTCTGGTCCTTCCCTCTAACTTTTCTCATCCACAAATCTTTCATCCTCGCTCAAATTAATGGGGAAATCGTCGCTTTCTCGGTCCGAATCGCTCTCGCTGCTGGTGGCCATGATTGTAAACAAAGTGACGATGTTAGGAACTCCACAACCCGTGACGTCACGCGCACATCGTCTGCTACTTCCGGTACAGGCAAGGCTTTTTTATTAGCGACCAAAAGTTGCGAACTTTATCGTCGATGTTCTCTACTAAATCCTATCAGCAAAAATATGGCAATATCGCGAAATGATCAAGTATGACACATAGAATGGACCTGCTATCCCCGTTTAAATAAGAAAATCTCATTTGAGTAGGCCTTCAACCTGCAAAGCTGCACACACAAAAATGTCACACCTTTAACCCACAATTATCTTAAAGCAGCACTAAGTATATTTTCAACCTTCATAAAATATTTTCATAACTAGTTGAATGACACCTCTGTCATGGCCTGATGGGGTCTGTATCGCTTTCCCTGGCACTTAACAACTTTCACTTAACTACAAATGTGCTGACTTGCTTTACGGCACTCCCCCCTTCCCCATTCATAAATAGGACGGAAGTCAATACAAACGCCTGCGTGCAAGCATTTCATTTGTACTGGGAATTCGGAATTTCCGAGTTCCCACTTGGAATTATAAGTGAAACGCCCCTCGAGGTCGGATTTCCGATCCGGAATGTCACTGAAGTCTCACCGCCCCCGTGTTTGTGTTAAAGATGGCTACCCTGGATGTAAAGTTAAAAGTTAAAGTACCACTGATAGTCACACACACACTAGGTGTGGTGAAATTACCCTCAGCATTTGACCCATCCCCTTGTTCCTCCCCCTGGGAGGTGAGGGGAGCAGTAAGAAGCAGTGGTGGCCGGGCTCAGGAATAATTTTGGTGATTTAACCCCCAATTCCAACCCTTGATGCAAGGGTTGGTAATGGGTCCCATTTTTATAGTCTTTGGTATGACTCATCCGGGGTTTGAACTCACGACCTACCGATCTCAGGGCGTACACTAACCACAAAATCACTGAGCATGCTTTAAATAAATAATTAAATAAATAATGATATCCACTTCCATAATAAGGCCATTGTACTGCAATTAGGGCTGGGAGATATGGCTTTTATTAACATCTCAATATTTTTAAGCCATATCACAGTACACATTATATAGCTCAATATTTTGCCTTAGCCTTGAATGAACACTTGATACATATAATCACAGCAGTATGATGAGTCTATGTGTCTACATTAAAACATTCTTGTTCAAACTGAATTAATATAAAGTATTTCCTTGAATAGCTATATTATACACGCGCCCCCAACCCCGCCCACCTCAACCGACGCAAGGTGCTAGCGGGTCTATAATATAGCCAAGAGTCATGGATGCATTGGAATTCTGGGTAATTTTTATGTTGCGTTTATAATGTGTTACACAGCCAATGTTCTCCAGAAATGTGTTTGTTATTCTTGTTTGGTTAGGGTTCACAGAGTGTGGCGCATATTAGTAAGAGTGTTAAAATTGTTTTATATCACAACCATTAGTGTGATCTGTATAGCTGTGGAACAAGACCCCTGGTTTACACACGGTAAACGCAAAAAAAAAAAAACCTCCTCCGCCATTTTGAAAATGATGGCAGGGGAAGCGTCACTCGTGACGTCACGAATTTGACCCGGCGGTAAAGGTAAGCATGCGCTAAAAAAATTTGGGGAGTAATTCAGGGCAGGCACATATTACATGCTACCTATTCAAAGAAATACGGTAGCTCATTTTAAACTTTCATGCAGAGAGGGAAACTACTATTAAGTCAATTGACCAAAACTGTATTTATTAAACAGTTATTAAGCAGTGGCACAAACATTCATGTCATTTCCAAAACAGAAAGTGCAATATTGTCAGACATTTTAAAACAAGCTATGAGTGCACTTTTGTGCATGATGTCACTAAGATGACATATCAAAACAACACTAAATTAAAGTGCACTTTTTGTACAGAATGCCAATACAATAGTTTAAAACAAATAAAGTGCAGTTTTGTGCATGATGTCTCACACGATATTTCAATAACTGTCAAATAAAAATGAGCTGCATAATAGGAAATCAAATAGTGTATGTGTTTTGCTATGTGGTACGTTAATACGGACAATATTAAATTCTATTATTGACTATTTTTTTTCATACGATCTGGAAATGGTTGCTTCGCCATTTTGTGGGTATTGCACCAAACAGAGATGTTGACATGCAGTTCCAAGCACTCTTCATTCTCTAGCGCTGCGACTTTTAGTAGCAAAGCTTTTGCCGCATAATTGTTCGATATACTCCCGTTTCAAGCCAAACCACCGCCAGACGATGGACACTGTGCTGTTTTTCTTAGGAATTAATTCTTCCTTCATTTGTTACCTTCTTTCTCTCGTATTACTCCTTGCACCACTGTGCTAGCATCACAGCTAATGTTACCATGCTGCTACCTCTCATGCGAGGGCGTATGACGTGACAGTATGTGACGTATGTAAGAAGGTGCACTTGTCTGTGAGAAAGAGATACAAGAAAGAATAAAAAAACATGTAGTGTAATGCCCACAGTTAAAAACAACTGTGTGAGAACATATACTTGAATATCACGATATAGACATTTTCTAAATCGCACAGAGACAAACAAAAATATATCGAGTATATCGATATATCGCCCAGCCCTAAGTGAAAATTACATTTATTTCATGTGGTATATAGGCTGTACGTCGTTAGTAATAGTGTCTGTGTTTTCTCTTCATCCACCGTGTTTGAAAGTTGCAGAAAGAGTGTTATTTTCCCATAGTTAGTTTGTATTCAGACAAGGCAAGCGCAAAAATTGCTTTTGGGGATGCGGCTATCTTGATTTCCGACATTGTAAGTGAAACGCTCTGACGTCATTCCCAACTCGGACTTCCCACTTCCTAGGTAAATGGAACGCATTATACTGCTATCATGGGAGAATGTGCACAATAACCAAATAAACTATAAGTTTTGTCTGAGGAGACAAAAATAAGGAAAAGGGAGCTTACACAAATGACAGTCATGGAGCCTCTCCTACATGGAAAGGTTTTAGGTGGCCACGGATCAATTTCCACGGTGGACACGCTAGCTGTTCCAAGTCTAGAACCGGGGTGGACCACTCCTCTTGTGCACCAGTTGGTAATGTCTCTGCACTGCTGACTTTTATACATGCAAGAGGATCCCCTAGCGGATTTCACCGTGGTCTAGACCCTCACATTATTAACCGTATCAACTCGCCAAGCATTGCACCGGTCATCTGGAGAAGGGTCCCCACATCTGCGGTCCCTTCCAGGAGTTCACATTGCTCACATTGGGTTGAGTTCTTTCTTACCCTGATGTGGGATCAGTTCAGAGGATGTCGCCTTCTCCCTTTAAATATTCCCTTTTGGTCTGTGATTTCATTCACACTAGTTTGGCTCCAAAAATATTTCTTATTGCATACAAATACTTGTAAATATAACCACAGCTAACAATAACACGGCTTGTTGGAAATGATGATTCACCGTAGTTAATACATTTTAAAACTGCGATTAATATGATTCAACCTAAAAATGGAAAGCATTTGGTAAAACGGAGAGGTCATGGGATACTGTTCCATTAAAACTGCTAAAGTAACGCCCTTAGGTGTTTTTTTCAACTTATATATATAGCTTTATCCATCCATTCTTTAGTGCTTGTCCCTATCAGGGTCGCGGGGGGTGCCTGAACCTATCCCAGCTGCATTTGGGCAGAAGGCCTTGGACAAGTCGCCACCTCATCACAGGGCCAACACAGATAGACAGACAACATTCACACTCACATTCACACACTAGGGCCAAGTTAGTGTTGCCAATCAACCTATTCCCAGGTGCATGTCTTCAGAGGTGGTAGGACGCCAGAGTACCTGGAAGGAACCCACGCAGTCACGGGGAGAACATGCAAACTATACATCCGTGAAACTACAATGAAAAAGTGCAATAATAATTGTTTTTGTTTTCTTTCAGTGATGCTAAGCTAATCCTTATTGCTATGGATTGCTTTTGCGTCGTCTGAGTCTTGTTAGCGTCAAAAGAAAGAAAAGTACTTGGCTCAAGCTCAGTGTAGCCTTTAGAAGAACTATTCGTCCACTTCTTTGCCAAGCTGAACCTCTGAAGTTTCATACCGCTTTTGTATCTCATCCAACAAGATGTGCTCTGAATGTTCGGAACTTTAAACTTGCTCCAAAGTATTTTATGGAACATTAGTCAACAGTTTGAAGCCATATAGCCAACAAAATCTCCGTGAACTATGGCAATGTATAACTTCCTGTTCTAAAGGCCTACGTTAGATGCAGAAGTTTGATGCAAGCAGCAGCCTTGGAAGTCATTTGTGCTTATAATATACGTGCTGTGCGGGTCTGAGCAAGAGGAAGAACACGTTGTGGACAGGAAGTGGGCTGAGGTGGCTGTCTTCAACTCACGTGCATGGATGGAGTGCTTGACAGTGCAAGTTTACTGGACCTGTTGATGCTATTTTCCCCTCATGCATGGCTATGCACACTGTATGCATCATCATGTCTTCATGAGGGCTTGTGTTGCTATTTACTAGCTCACTTCTCTTTCTCTGCAACCCAGGTCTCCGACCACAACATTCGGATGCCAAATCACCATGGTGACACCCTCGGTGGCTCACGCGCTGAACCTTGTGAACACCCCACTTCTAGTCCCCCTCCTTCTTTCTCTCTTGCAGCCCCCCCCCCCCCCCCCTCTCCACCACCACCACCACCGTGCTGCCTAGCAACAGCGGTGCTATTGGATTTCCTGTGTGTTCAGGCTGATCCCTCTCTAAAGAGGAACTTTGCCACAGGAACAGGAACACTGCTCCCTTCCTCACCCCTCTTTTGGATACTTTGTGGGGTGGGGGAGTGTGTTGGGGAGAGTCAAGAGCATTGTACGCCGGTGATGAATATGCAGCTAAAATCTAATAAGACGTGGGAGGTAGAGTAGGATGTCAAAAACACCAAGCAAACAGTGGAATGTGAAATCGAACAAAAACAAAACTCTGCAGCGTCACGACATTGCGTACAGTCAGCGAGCGTGTCGTCTGAGATTTCTACCGCAAACTTGGTGGCGCGTGCATCAAAAGACGAACGACGCGTTTAAAGTCGACTGAAAGAATATACTTCAATGACATGCCATCAAAGTGTAGAATTTCTTTAGGTGGTTAATTTATTTTTACACTTGTGTGAGCTAGCAGCTACACAACAGCTAAGCACACAAGCATACGACATAGACATATGTAGTAAATGTTTGTAATTGAACACGATTGCTCAACTTGTCCAGGGTGTACCCCGCCTTCCGCCCGATTGTAGCTGAGATAGGCGCCGGCGCCCCCCGCGACCCCAAAAGGGAATAAGTGGTAGAAAATGGATGGATGGATGGATGCTCACCTGCAATAGCTTCCTGTGCACTTAAGATGTGACTTTAAGGTTTTACTACTTACGTATAAAATACTAAACGTTCTAGCTCCATCATATCTGGCTGATTGTATTGTACCATATGTCCTGGCCAGAAATCTCTGTTCAAAGAACTCTGTCTTACTAATGATTCCCAGAGCCCAAAAAGTCTGTGGGCTTTAGAGCGTTTTCTAGTCGGGCTCCAGTACCCTGGAACGCCCTACAGGTAGCAGTTAGAGATGCTACCTTAATAGAAGCATAAAAGTCCCATCTTAAAACTAATTTGTATACTCTAGCCTTTAAATAAACCCCTTTTTAGACCAGTTGATCTGCTGTCCGTCTTTTCTGCTCTACCCCCCTTTCCTGCGTGGAGCGGTTATCAGGTGACCACGGATCAGCCTCCACAGAGGAGGCGGTAGTTGTTCCAAGTCCCAGGATTGACCACTCTTCCTTTCACTAGTTGGTGACGTCTCTGCGCCGCTGACTCGTTTCCATTCAAGATGATCCCCTACTGGCCTCCCAAAGGATTTGACTTGCACATGAAGTCGGGACCCGGGCTGCACCTCTCCTTATGCATTAGTCGGTATTAACCGTATCCACTCGACAACCATTGCACTGGTCACCCAAGTTTTCTCGTTGTTCCCATTGGGTTTAATTTTTTCTTCCTCTGATGTGGGATCTGAGCCGAGGATATCGTTGTGGCTTGTGCAGCCCTTTGAGACATCTGTAATTAAGGGCTATACCAGTAAACTTTGATTGATTGATTGATTGATTAAAGCTTGTGAACACCTGATAATACACAGACCTCTTGTAAACTAAATTACCAATGGTAGTGGAGGGAACCTTTGGCACCTCACGATTCCATTATGATTCAGGAGCTACAATGTAATTATAGATTATTAATGCAGCGTTAAATATTATATTGTAAATATATTATTACATTTAAATAATGATAAGACGTATATAAGACTCATTATTTGGATGTTGACGTAAGGCGTAATATACTGTATATATATATTCGGTTTTTGGGTATGATTGCGCACAGCATAGATATACTGTGTGCATACAGTATAGAAGACTAGATACCGTATGTAAGCACAATAGCAGCCTGGGAAGCAACAATTTGCACCCGGTCGCCATAAGAGCTCAGCTGAAAAAAGTGTGTGGAATCTACCCAGTCATATCCTTGTTGTTGGATATTATTCTCCTTGCTGACATTTTTATTAATCTACTATCTAATTCCCTCTTCATAGCTGGTTACTCTCTGCTGTAGACATGTTTCCAGTTAGAAAGTGTACGACACACCTATTCTTTTCACATTCAAGCTAGCTTAGCAGTTAGCGTGAATTCTCTTCTCCTCCTTTGCGTGTCTCTGTACTGGATTGACCTTTTTGAATCATCTGAATTACTTTATTCAACAAACTTAAATCATCCATATATGGATGTTTGTTCATCGATTCAGAATTGCTCACGTCCCAATTGTGATGCATCTAATAATTGATCATTTCCTGCACACTTACACTCTAAAATAATGATGTCACAGAGGTTCACTTTAAACGCACATAAATGATATGTAATAAATCAGCAGGACTGTAATAGGAAATAACTCACTGGTATTCCATTTTCAGGAGCATCCCCTTCACCAAATGGCTTGCGGCCTGGAAAAAAAGAAAAAAAAATTATTGGAATGATTTTCCAAAACAATTGCACAAACATGCAACTAACTGAGGACATCTGCTTTTAAGCCACTTCATCAGTATTATGATAAGGATTGAAACTGTTTTTTAATCAAGACATTTTGACTGTCGCAGGGTGACGTAAACAACTTATTTAAGTGAGGCTTAAACAAACAGATCGAGTCTCGTCGAGTCAGAATTGAGAGACGAGACTTGTGCTTCCCTCCGCCCCGTCGCCTAAATGGGGAAACGAAAGCTGCTTTGTGTCAGTGGGGCGCATGGAAGTTCATGAAATATGCATGCCGAAAATCATGTAACCCGACCTTGGCTAAAACCACACCATGTGCCAGTCCCGATTCCAAAAAAAACATCAACAAAATACACACACACGTCATACAATTAGATGGCTTTTCTGGTTTCTGGTTATCTGTGTGACCGCGTTTGGGCGTTTTCATTCTGGCTGGGACGATGATGGAGAGCTATGCGTGTGGTGCGTTTTTTTACTTTTTACACTAACTTAAGGTGTTTTGACAAATTTTACAAGTGAACACATTCCCAACTTCTGTATTTGACTTCTATTCTGGGCGTGTGCAACTACAGGGTTGAAATTAGCAGTTAAAATGGGACTCAACAATTTCCCTTAAGCCTCGGGTTTTTAGCCTTTTTGACCTTGGGGCCTAACATTTGAATGAGAGAGGGACCCGGAGCCCACACAAATATGAACACTGAATTAGTAATCCTACTTCAGATTTGATTAATATTCAATAATTTGAGTTTTACATGTTAAACCTGAAATGACAGGAAACCATTTGTTAATCACAAAGATTATTATTAAGGCTTAGGTCAGGCTGACTAAAAAAATTAAAATTAATCAAATATACTGCAAATGATGGGACTCAAACACCGACAAAAAAATATTTCTACACACAATTACGCGGTGCTAAAATAAATTCTGAATATAGTAATAATGGATAACAATATTTATAATATAAACTGACAGTACAATTAAAGGGCAAATTAAAATACAGTTTCACCAATTTAGTCATATTTTTTGCACTTCAAAAACTTTGAAGTGCACTAAAGTGTATTATAACTGAGTACCGCTGCGGCCCATACGAACTACAGCTGACAAACAAATATTTTTTGTTGGCCCTCTCGGTAGTGCTCGCAGCCTTACAATGGGCCCCAGCTCAATGGTTAAGAAACACTGTCTTAAGCAATATATTCCTTCAATGTATTTTCCTCACAGCAACCTTAAACAAGGCGATTTAAAAAAAACTAAATCAATTTAATTTAAAAATAACCTCTTGCTTCAGCATACTTTTTCTTGCTCAGGAGCTTCTGTAGCTTGCACCATCTTCTTACTTCCTTACCGGCACAGT
This sequence comes from Nerophis ophidion, assembly GCF_033978795.1. NCBI lineage: Eukaryota > Metazoa > Chordata > Actinopteri > Syngnathiformes > Syngnathidae > Nerophis > Nerophis ophidion. The sequence goes on from NC_084613.1 coordinate 73,421,759, forward strand.
GGAGCACACCTAGCAAAACATGGCTAATGCGAACGCTAACGAAAAGTGTTGTGAGTTCTTTAGTTTTACTGCAACAGGTGTGGAACAAATGTCGAGTGCAGGAAATACAACCGTTTACGAGGCAACCAAGACTGCAATAACAAACTGCGGGCTAAAAATCAGGTAGGGTAATTGTTTACACCTGGTATAAACAGTATGATGATACCATGTATGCTGAGAAAGAAGCACTATGGAGAATGATCACTAAAGCAGTTGCGCTGCACACCGCCAAGATGTGTGAATTAAAAAGCCTGCATTTATCCCCTAACTGAAACTATAGTCCTCTCAATGTTTACTTGATTATTTATTTCCATTAGGCCTGGGTGATATGGACCAAAATAGATCAAAGGCTGCTTGGGATGGGAACGGAAAACCAGTTTTGAACCAGAACACGGTTATCTTATCCTTCCCGCCGGGTGGAGATGACATCATTTTGCAACATGTGTTGTGACGTCGGATCTCAAAATGGTGGAGCCAGGGCACAAAAAACGCTCTAATGTTGACTACCTTTTACAAGAAAAGACTGCAACATCGCTGTTTGTAATAATTATAAGGCTGCTCGTTCATCAAGACGAGGAGGTACAAGCAATACGCTGAAACATTTCAACACACAGCATGCATTAACTATAACTGAAAGTCACATTTTTAAACGCTCCTATCTAATCCCAGCAGCAGTAACACTAGCATGTCGTCTGAATACAACAAGTACTAACTAACACTTCCTATCTTATGAGCGCTATTATTTGTTGAATTGAAATGAATGCCTTCTCAATTGGATGAACATGACGAAAAACAGATTCTGACTGGTTCCGAGGCGGGCAGCTCCAGTTCACGTCTGCCGCTAGACAAATGTCACCGAGCAGCGACTAAGTTTGTGGTCAAAAGTTTGCATTTTCGGTAGGTGATTGTTAAATTGTAGTCAGAGAAAAGTTGCATGTTTTCCTGCAAGCGAACGTCCTCTCAGTCATTATATTGTACAGGTGAAACTCATAAAAATAGAATATGGTGTAAAAGTCCATTTATGTCAGCGATTCAAATGGGAAACTAATCTGTAATGTTGCCTTACTACATTCAAAGTGAGATATGCCAAGCCTTCATTTGTTATAATTTTGATCATTATGGCCGACAGTTTTTTAGATCTTACATTTTCTAAGATTTTCAATTCAAAGTTTTCACAAAGTGTAAACCATAATCATCAACATTGGGAAGTGAATTATATTTATATAGCACTCTTCTCTAGTGACTCAAAGCACTTTACATTGTGAAACTCAATATCTAAGTTACATTTTTAAACCACTGGGAGTATGGTGGGTAAAGTGTCTTGCCCAAGGACACAACGGCAGTGACTAGGATGGCAGAAGCGGGGATCGAACCTTGAACCCTCAAGTTGCTGGCACAGCCACTCTACCAATCGAGCTATACCGCCCCTTTATAACCAATAACATGACATATCTCACTTTGTATGTAATAAGTTAATATCACACGTTACTAAATGTCACATTCTTGTTTAATTTGCACATGATTAAATTCTACAGAAAAATTATTATTTTAAATTATTTATTTACAAAAAAGTTTGTTTTCTTATATGCCTCTTTGTAAGGTCATGTTACTTCTAAACTAAACAAAATTGAGGCTAATCAACTCTTTTTTTTTCTCCAAATAAGAATCGATAAGATAACCGTTAAGGAACCGAATTGTTAGGCAGAATCGAAACCGGAAAAATCTAATCAATTCTCATCCCTAAAGGCAGCCTTAATGCACAGGCTGACCAGGGCTAAAGCCCAGGGGCCCCACTCATTAAGGGGCCCTGATTTTGACAGCGGAATGCAATAATTGGTGTTCATAGCTGTCAATCACAATGAGCTCAGCTTCGTCTAGCCATTGTATTCTCTTTTTCTTTTCTGCGTTGTTTTGTCCTACTCCACCGAGCAAAGCTTGAACCCAAATCGCCCATGTGAGAGACTATCGTACTACCATCATACAAAAACACAGGCAGGCTCCCTACTCACCAGCACTTTACTTAAAGGGGAACATTATCACCAAACCTATGTAAGCGTCAATATATACCTTGATGTTGCAGAAAAGAGACCATATATTTTTTTAACCGATTTCCGAACTCTAAATGGGTGAATTTTGGCAAATTAAACGCCTTTCTGTTTATGGCTCTCAGAGCGATGACATCAGTACGTGACGCTACCTAGGTAAGAAAGGCGCCATTTTCATTTTTTCAAACATACAAACACCAGGTCTCAGCTCTGTTATTTTCCGTTTTTTCGACTATTTTCTGGAACCTTGGAGACATCATGCCTCGTCGGTGTGTTGTCGGAGGGTGTAACAACACTAACAGGGAGGGATTCAAGTTGCACCACTGGCCCGAAGATGCGAAAAGTGTCTTCCGCCAGACCCCCATTGAATGTGCCCGAGTGTCTGCACATTTTACCGGCGATGACAGACATGGCACAGAGATGTATGGATAACCTGCAGATGCATTTGCAACGATTAAGTCAATGAAATCACAAAGGTAAGTTTTGTTGATGTTGTTGACTTATGTGCTAATCAGACATATTTGGTCGCGGCGTGACTGCCAGCTAATCGATGCTAACATGCTATTTAGGCTAGCTATATGTACATTTGAAACTATATTACGTTTCCTTCCACCCACATTTAATGCGAAAAAAACACTTACCAATCGACGGATTTAAGTTGCTCCAGTGTCACAAGATGCGAAAGTCCTGATCGTTTGGTCCGCACATTTTACCGGCACTGCTAACGCAGCTATTCGGCCATGCTATGGGCCACTTCTTTAGGTACACCCATGCTATGGCCGAATAGCGTCAATAGCTATCCGCTCAATAGCTTCAGTTTGTTCTTCAACTTCATTTTTGCTATCTGCCTCCATACTCCACCCATCCGTTTCAATACATGCATAATCTGTTGAATCGCTTAAGCCGCTGAAATCCGAGTCTGAATCCGAGCTAATGTCGCTATATCTTGCTGTGCTATTCACCATTGTTTGTTTACATTGGCAGCACTGTATGACGTCACACTAGGAAAATAGACAGTGGCTTCGAGAGAGCGAAAATCAAGCACTTTAAAGCTTTTTTTAAGGATATTCCGGGACGGGTAAAATTTTGAAAAAAACTTTAACAAATAAAATAAGCAACTGAGAACTGATTTTTATTGGTTTTAACCCTTTTGAAATTGTGATAATGTTCCCGTTTAATTCTACTTCATTCCCATCTTGCGATACCTAGGGACTCTCACATATGTGTGACCTGTGACATCCGCAAGGGTTTCAGCTGAACTGTATTCATTCGCTTTAGCAGTTAGCAGCGGCAGTTTGTCGGCTCTGACGGCTGTTCTGTTAAATCTTCTGTGTAACCGCTGGTTAGTAAAGAGCAGCCTCCACCAGCCGCCGGAGCTACGGTGCAGGCATGTCGGCTGTACGCGAATGCAAATGTGGCGGGGTGTCAATGTCGGTAATGCGCTGTAGAGACTCCGGACCACGAAAGACCCTTCACACACGCTGGACCCATTCTCAGCTCTGTTGTCTGCTGGACTCCCGCAAATCGCCGTTACAGAAACACAATAAATATATATCCCTTTATAAAATATACTGGTATTATCTATTATACCGGTATAAGGCCCAGCCTTAATATGCATGCAACCAATAATATTACATTTTCATGTATTTTATTCAATAATTTTAAGTTAACACTTTATTGATGTCAATGTTGGCAATTGTTATTTATTTGCATGAAATGTGCAATGCTACATTTTTGTTAACAGGTCTATTTTATTCAGGACAGAAGTATTGAATTCCATATAAAGTAACATTTTTATCTGGTCTTAAAAGAACAAAATTATTTAAACAAAAAATTGCTAAAAGTAAGATGCAGTGTGTGCAGTGTCATTTAAATCTACTGGTTCTGTTGAAATAAACAAAACATTTATCAAAATCTGAGATTATATATTTAAGCCATATTGTCCTTGCCTACAGCAACCTATAGTTCAAGTATTTTTAGGGCATTGCAAAAAAATGTAAGGTGAGAAAAAAATTTGAACGCTTACTTAAAAAGCAAGACAGTCCAAAAGACCAGACAAGATGGGAAAAAGGTCCAATATCAGCAAAAAACAAGTATTTTCTCAAATCTACAACATAAGCACCCTGATACAAGCAGTCCTGCAGTGTGTTTGCTTGCGCAAAGCTGGACAGCCAGTTAACATTCATATGTCCTCCAAAAACTCCAAGGTTAGTCTTTTCTTATAATTTAGTAAAGTCATTTAAGAGGTAAAGATTATGGGCTATAGGCAGCTACACAACAGTAAAGCACAAAATAGCACGCAAGCTACACATTCGGAATAATTCTTGTTACTGCTGCTTCTTTCCAATCCCTTCATTGTCAAATCTTATGAGTCATCCAGCCTCGCGGTTGTCTGATCACCTCGCTCCTGTGTCACGCATAACCGGAAATGTGACCTGACAAAAAAAATCCGACAGCGTGCATATTAAAACTAATTTCCGCATGCTGCAAACCTTAAGAGCTTGGTTGATATAATTGGCGCATACAGCTTATGTAACCAAACAGGATTTCATTCAGGTTAGCAAAGACACAGCTCCACTACTCTATGTCTAATCGTAATGTTCCATTCACACCAGAGTTACGGTCATGCACAAAAACAGCAATTTCGCTCAAAGGGCATGTCTTCATTCAGCAGGAAGACACAGCAATAGATTTGTATGTGACTAGTGTTAGCTACAGTCTGAATCACATGGAGAAGGTATTTCTTCAATACTGGGTGAGAGAGAGAGAGAGAGAGAGGGAGCCTCTGCAGCACGACTCTGGAAGCTGCCTGCGCCATGTGCCCGCCATTACCATGGCAACAGAGGACTGCATAACTCATACACACGCATGTGCGCGCACATTCACAGAGGGCAGAGCATCTCCTCTTGCCTACCAACACAACATAAGCCCCCCCTTACCCACCACCTCCATCTCTTGCCGCCGCCCACAACTAGCGCGCACACACGCAGACATTCACATGGCGGTCCAGCAGCGCAGCGATGCAACAGGAATACAGAGGAACCTGTCTGTCTGCGCTGAGGAGAGGCATTACACAACAGTGGCAGAACACAGAGGATGCCAGGACACAGAGGAGAACAGAAAGAGAGATAGATAGAGAGGGAGAGTCACAATCTCCCTGTTGCAGCTGAGAGTTAAGTGTTTAACGTGCAGGTGTACTGTATATTAAAACACAGCACCCTCATGAGAACCTATTTTTAGTCCAACAATTATAACAAAACCATTAAAGTCTCCATGTTCACGATTAAAAACTGATTTTTCAATCTCAGATTTTAAATCTAAAAGCCACATTTAATCCAGGACATTGACAATTGACAATGGATGTACAAAAAGAATACTCGACACACTAAAGACTTCTGCATTAGCATAGAATACTCTAATTTTGCATTTTTTTTTTCATTCAGTCAGTGCCGTGGTTAACTTCTTTTTACACTTCTTAGACAATTAGGAAAAAAAAGAAAGACACATGGGGTGTCATTATTCTTCACTAAGTTAAAACTGTTGTATTGTTTTATATCCCATTGACAGTAGTTCACTTCTTTTTGCACTTGTGAAACAAAGACACGTCACCTTCTAAATGTATCAATTAACACTAAAAAAGTGTTTGCAGTGGACGTCTCTGTGTAGCTCATCTTGCTGAGCCCCGAAGATGGACTGGACACCTACATTATTAATGTAACAAATCAATAATTATACTGACACAAGATCGATTGGGTCCTTACATCTTTGGTCCTTTCCTAAGGTATCTTCTTTTTCTCTAGCCGGGTTCTTTTGAGTTTTCCTTGTTTGGATATGGGTTTGGATCAGTGTATGTCATTGTCCATCTATCTTCTTCCGCTTATCCAAGGTCGGGTCGCGGGGGCAACAGCCTAAGCAGGGAAACCCAGACTTCCCTCTCCCCAGCCACTTCGTCTAGCTCTTCCCGGGGGATCCCGAGGCGTTCCCAGGCCAGCCGGGAGACATAGTCTTCCCAACGTGTCCTGGGTCTTCCCCGTGGCCTCCTACCGGTTGGACGTGCCCTAAACACCTCCCTAGGGAGGCGTTCGGGTGGCATCCTGACCAAATGCCCGAACCACCTCATCTGGCTCCTCTCGATGTGAAGGAGCAGCTGCTTTACTTTGAGTTCCTCCCGGATGGCAGAGCTTCTCACCCTATCTCTAAGGGAGAGCCCCGCCACACGGCGGAGGAAACTCATTTCGGCCGCTTGTACTCGTGATCTTATCCTTTCGGTCATGACCCAAAGCTCATGACCATAGGTGAGGATGGGAACGTAGATCGACCGGTAAATTGAGAGCTTTGCCTTCCGGCTCAGCTCCTTCTTCACCACAACAGATCGGTACAACGTCTGCATTACTGAAGACGCCGCACCGATCCGCCTGTCGATCTCACGATCCACTCCTCCCCCACTCGTGAACAAGACTCCTAGGTACTTGAACTCCTCCACTTGGGGCAGGGTCTCCTCCCCAACCCGGAGATGGCATTCCACCCTTTTCCGGTGTCATTGTGAGTTTGTGAATCCTTTTGATACTTAGGCTAAAAACTATCATAATGTTTTATAAAGTTTTATAAAACATTATTTTTAATTATTGATGTTTCATATGTCCTATCGAAAATAAAACATAGTTTTATAAAACATTATTTTTAATTATTGATGTTTCATGTGTCCTATCGAAAATAAAACATTTTTATTTTTATTCAAAACGTAAACTTCCTGCGATTATAAAAGCCCTCGGGTAGCAAGGCAAAAAGGAAAGGAAACGTCAACACAACCATGGAAAACACTAAAACAATCAATGTTAACAAAATTCTAAAATCAGATTTTGAACACTTAACAATAACCCCTTAAATATAAGGTGCATAAAAAAGGAAATTGAAATTAGTAAGAAATACGATATAGCTCGGTTGGTAAAGCGAGTGCCAGCAACTTTAGGGATCCAGGTTCGATCCCCGCCTCCGCCATTCTAGTCTCTGCCGTTGTGTCCTTGGGCAAGACACTTTATCCACCTTCTCCCAGTGCCACCCACACTGGTTTAAAAATGTAACTTAGATATTGGGTTTCACTATGTAAAGCGCTTTGAGTCACTAGAGAAAAACACTATATAAATATAATTCACTAAATGCTTAAAAAAGTGTGACAACAGTGCAAAATGTGAAAATGTAAACCATTATGTAACGACTGGTCGGCACAGCGCTGCTGGGTTTGTCCCTCGAGGAATGCATCGGCAAGAGGTAAGATATTAATGAATTTATTAAGTAACAAAACAGGCTAAGAAACAAAAACACTGGAGCAAGGCAGAAAAACAAACCAAGGGCGCTAGCATAGAAGCTAGGAATACAAACAGAAAAACTAAAAATTGGCACGAAGGCACACAAAAGGGAAAAACAAATCATTAGCGTGAGAGCTAGAATAAGATAAAGGCTTAGCGTGAATATACGTACGGAGAAGAAATAGCAGTCGTCACTTGTTGCATGTAAGCAAATTAGAGTCCCAGAATGAACAACGAAAAGAGGCAGGCTTATATATGGCAGTAATCAAGTGTAACAGGTGTGCGGGAACCGAGAGTAGCAGCTTTAACTAATAAGAAACCATCGAAACAGACTGAACAGAAACTAAGCAGTCAAATGACTGAGAGTGATACCAAACAAGAGAACAAAACAACAAACTGTGAAGATCCGAGTAGCGGATCGCAACACATTACCTACTTAGTGGCCTAGTGGTTGGAGTGTCCGCCCTGAGATCGGTAGGTTGTGAGTTCAAACCCCGGCCGAGTCATACCAAAGACTAGAAAAATGGTACCCATTACCTCCCTGCTTGGCACTCAGCATCAAGGGTTGGAATTGGGGGTTAAATAACCAAAAATGATTCCCGGGCGCGGCACCGCTGCTGCCCACTGCTCCCCTCATCCTCCAGGGATTGAACAAGGGGATAGGTCAAATGCAGAGGACAAATTTCCCCCCACCTAGTGTGTGTGTGACAATCATTGGTGTTTTAACTTTAACTAGAAAAACCGCCAGGAAGTTACAGCTGTGCTCTAAAGGGTGAGTGCGGCAAAGGTGGTGTGGCATTAACTGTCTTGGTGGGGATGGGCGCCTTGCATAGTGTACAGACCACATTAGTCTGACTATGGCCTGTTTTAAAACATCCAAATAACTGCAATACTGTCGATGTGACTTTTTCTGTTTTTTCGACAATTTATTCGCTCTGTGCAGCACTCATTTTTAGTTTCTCTTCTCATTCCATGCAAAGAATAAATCGCGAGACAACAAGATGGCGCAACCAACCTTGTTAGTTGATACAGTTACCTGATTGGCTGCAAGCGTGTCACTCCTACTGATAAGTGATCACTTCTCGTGTTGCTCGAAAATGACCGAACATTAACATTTAACACATTTTTTATTGGTATCAATTACGTGTCCATCGTGATATACTTTGATATCATCTTATCGCTCAGCCTTAATTGAAACATTTGTGATTATGTGCTATATACATACATTTGGTTGATTGATTGATGAAACTTGGTGGTGACTGTTTGATTCTGGAGGTGATTGATGATTAAAAACTGAATGTAAATGCAAGGTATGTCCTATCGTGGGCAATTGATCCTGGTTCTCCTCTCAAGGCCTAAATTAGAGACATGAACAAATAAAGACAAAAAGACAAAATATGTGCCTGCTTGATATATAATACAATTGCTCTTTCATACAGTATTTTTTCCCAAAATGTGAGACTTTAGAGAAAGTGCAGCAGCTTGAGAAAAACAAAGAAAACCACACCTTTTCCAAAACTAAAAGGAAAATAAATAGATTGAAGGTTTCTTTCCACAGTGAGCAAATCAGCTTGTAAAAGAGCACGCAAACCGCCCATTGGTTTAGTACAGGAAGCAGTAAGTTTGTATTTGCAGCTGGGCCTAACAAGATAACACATAAGTATGTACAGCATAATGAATGTCACTAATGTGCTTAATGCATCCTTAAAAGGAACACATGCCACTTGCGGATGGGTAATGTACATCTGCTAACATGCAGAAGTTAAAATTTTGCCACAAAAACCCACCTTGGCTGATGTCCTCAATAGCCCTGCGTATGCCTCGATCAAATGCCCGAGCGTCAGCAGGGCTCTGGAAGGTGAGTCCGAACTTCTTGTTGTTGATTCTCCAGTGGTGGAAGATGGGGTTGACCTTATTGTATACCAGACCTTCCTGCAGGACACACTCCAGCACCACCTTAGAGGAAGCACACATAGTCAGTTGTTTGCCTGTAAGACGTTGCACAAAGCTAAAGAACATTGTATTTATGGCAAAAGGCCCTATTTGCTAAATATTGTAACAAAGTCCCTAAATTAGCAACACTGCCATGACATGAGGAGGACGAGGATAAACCTGTTACACACGAGAGCAAGCCAGGAGCAGGCATGCTAATAGCTAAGTTGATTTGTTAAACTACCTGGAAACAACATTAAAAAAAAGTGCTTGGATGTTGATGGAACCACATTACAGCAAACAATAATCAGTTATTACAAGGTCTCTGCAGGTTTCAACAGGTCAAATGTAAGACTTTTTAAGTTTTAAAGAACATAATGAATATAATTTAAGACTATTGCATATTCATATGGACCAAAACGTACAAAGACATGAGAAAAATCAGAAGGCCGGAATTAATTGTAATTATACAAATGTATTGACTTCTCTTTCACATTGGAAAAGAAAATAGTTAGTTACACTAAATACACCAGAAGAGTCTCTTTGGTAAACTAAATTAAAAAAATATTAGTAAACATCATAACAGTCATTTTTCAGATTTGTCATTTGGTGTTTTCTTGCAAAATGTGTAGTGTGCTTCGTATCAACTGTTTTCATGTAATAACAACCAAAATGTCAGCAATGGAACTGGTAGCTAAAGCTAAATGGTTAACTAATGCAGTGTTTTGGGCTGTCAGAATTGAGAAACAGATAAAAACATCTACAGTACTATTACTGTATCTGTACAAAGTTGTGAAAAACAGAGTAGGTTATACTGTAATGGCCTGCAACTTAGACTTAAACCGAATTTGGATGTAAAATGATGTGGATAACATTCAAATTTGCTCAGCTCATTTTGTATCATTTTAACCTTTTTTGTTACTTTTTTGAAAACATATAGCTAATAATCAAAGACTAGTTTTTATTTAAGCATGACAATATGACATTTGCAAATCTCCCTTGCTTTCCTCACCCAAGCATAATTTCAGTGCAAACACTGAACAGACAACCTTTATAGCGTTTAATGTCAGTTTCTGTATAAAATTGGAGAAAATATTAGGCATAAGAAGCTGACCTAAAATAATTGGAATAAATAATATTAAACAATTGTGTTTTTATTTAATAGTTTTACTGCTGTCAACACACTACTACCAGATACATTAGCGTGTGTTTACTGCAATAGTATGATTTCACTAGTAAACATTGCATATAATTGGCACCTCTTTAAAGTTAAAGTTAATGTACCAATGATTGACACACGCACACTAGTTGTGGTGAAATCTGTCCTCTGCATTTGACCCATCCCCTTGATCACCCCCTGGGAAGTGAGGGGGGGCAGTGGGCAGCAGCGATGCCGCGCCCGGGAATCATTTACATGTATGTTGATTTAACCCCCAATTACAACCCTTGATGCTGAGTGTCAAGCAGGGAGGCAATGGGTCCCATTTTTTTTTTTATAGTCTTTGGTATGACTCGGCCGGGGTTTGAATTACCAACCTACCGATCTTAGGGCGGACACTCTAACCACTAGGCCACTGAGTAGGTGGCCTAGTGGCCATATTACACTACTTTAGGTGGCTGGGGCCATTCTTTGCACATACTGGGAGACAAATATATTGTACATACAAACACACATACATAATATATACAAAATTATTTATAAATATATACATACATACGTACGCACACACAAAAGTGTATACCCGCTTACATAAATACAAACGCTCACACATACAGTACATACACAAATACAGTACAGTAAAAAACATACGGGGTACCTCCAAACGCACTATCACTATATAAACAAACGTATAAACATACTGTACATACACTAGCAGATATGCATACATACACCCATGCATATAATCACTGAACTACAGAACAGAGACAGCTCTTTTAAAGATTTTAAGCGACCTAAGTGTAAATTATGATTCACTAAGGGTCTCAGTGCTGGCTCTACTAGATCTAAGCGCAGCCTTTGATATTGTAGACCACACTATTCTTTTAAGTAGACGTAAACACCCGGTCAACCTGGCCTATCTGGTACTGTGCACAACTGGTTCACCTTCTATCTCACATATGGAAGATTCATGGTAGGTATGGAAATATGCTCCGCCAAACACCATACAATGACATGGGGTGTACCCAAAATAGTCAGACTTAGGCCCTGTTCCTTTTAATATGTATATGCTCCTTCTTGGTGAGCTCATCATAGACATGTAATCCACTTCCACAGTTGTGCTGATGACACACAGCTGTATGTCTCTCACAAGACCATTGGATGCGCTTTTGAACTGTAATTTAGATAATAAATCTTGGATGTCAAAAAACGTACTCCAGCTTAATCAGGGCAAGACTGAGGTTTTAATTATCAGTCCTGAGGCCCCGAGAGAGAAACGTTTACCAAAAATACAGTCACTTTCTTTTAATCCATCTTCACAAGTAAAGAATTTGGGTGTAATTTTTGACTCTGAGCTTGTTTTTATCCCACACATTAAATGCCTCGCTAAAATAGGGTTTTGTCGTCTTAAAAATATAGCCGGGGCCCTGGTCTTCCTAAAAAAAGTACGAAACCACTACACTTACTCCAAAAACTCAGCTGCTCGTGTGCTAACGAGGACCGAAAGGCGCGCCCATATTACACCGTTTTTTTTGCTCTCCACGAGTTGTAAAACTGATTTTAAAATAATTTTTAATTTTTTAATTCCTAAATGATCTTGGGTCTTACTATCTTTCTGAGTTGCTTTTATCAAATGAGCCCTCGCGGTCCCTGAGGTCTCCTGGTTACAGGCTCCTAATTATTCCAAAAGTCCGTGCTCACGCCCATGAGGAGGCGTTTTTCCATTATAACATCCCATTTGTCGAACAGTCTGCCAGAGTTCCTTAAGGCTGGAGAGAATTTTACGATATTTAAAAACAAGCTCAAGACCCATCTTTTTAACTTAGCATTTAATTCATATTCTTAATCATTCTATATTTTTTTGTAACTTGGACCCACCTTTTTAACTTAGCATTCAACTCATATCTTTTTGCCTCAAATCAAGTATTTTTTAGCTTTTATTTACCAAATACCAATTTATTTATTTTAACAACATATTTATGTAATATTGATGTAATTTAATAATTGCATTATATCATATTAAAATATTAGATTCATTTATTTTATCCTCTCAATATATTTTAGTTGTATAGAGTTATATACAGCGTTTCCTCTGCAGGAACCTTCTGCATTGGGGGCTGTGGTGTGCCACGGCTGCTGTGGCTATGGCTCATGGGTTCCTCGGCGAGAGGACCCTCGCTGTGTGCCCTGGATCAGGGTCTTTGCGGTCGTCTATTATTACTTGGCAGAATAAATGTCATAATAATTTTGTTCTGGCTACCTAAAAGCCATATTATTTTTATTTGAGTGTTTTATGTTTATCTTCTTCCGTAAAAGTTGAAGTGTTTTAAGGGCGTGTCACATCCGGTTTATGTGGAGAAGTGGAGAAATACATTAATATGTCTCCTGTATTCATGTTAGTATTTAAGATCGCTAGTGCTAGTTTGCTTCATTGGTAGAAGAGTGGTGTCACCGGTCACCATAAATGATTCCCGGGCGCGGCACCGCTGCTGCCCACTGCTCCCCTCCCTTCCCAGGGGGTGATCAAGGGGATGGGTCAAATGCAGAGGACAAATTTCACCACACCTAGTGTGTGTGTGACAATCATTGGTACTTTAACTTAACTTTATAACTCACAGTTGCTGTAACACTAACAGTTTTACGGCGGTTTATCGTCATACTGTCTATTGTTATATCCCACAGTAGCACCAAATATTTTTGTGGCGGTCCACAACAAAATGAAGGCATAAGGAACAGTAGATGGCTCTTTTTTTAATGGCCCACACTGATTCACTCTAAAATACTTCTCTATTAGTTAAACTTTTAGTAGGATTTCCAGCATCACAGTGCTTGTTACCATCCTGACTGATCCTATTGCATTTTGCCAGCAAGTACTTCAAAATCAACAGTGACATCAAAACAATTATGAATATTAGGTTGCTTATAGGAAAATTTGAAGGTGTGTGAGCAAACCTTTCTGCTCCAGATTCAGACGAACATTATCACTTTATGTCGCTTATACATGTCCCATTCAATAATTCTTATGAAACAAGAGCGTAGAGGGAACCTTTTGCATAAGCCCTGAGTTTCTGAAATAAAACAAACCAATAATTGCACATATATTTGAGGATAATTTGTAAAACATATTTAAAATGGTCGAGGTTTTATTACAGATTATGTTAAAAAGTTGGAAGGCAGAAGTGGGGTGGCGGTGGGTGGGAGACTTTGAGTTGGCTTACATAGGCAGACAGTCAAACAGTGTGTGGTAAGAGAGCGACTGTATTTCCAAAGCCTATTATTAATCAGGGATACTGAGCCACCTCCTGGCCTTCCTCTAGGGCAGATTATGTGAAATGAGAGGCAGCCATTACAGTCTTTTGAGGTTAAGACTAAGGTGCACAAAAAAAGTGGCTTAACCGGTGGTGTGAATGGTACGAGGCTTTGGGCGTGGCAATATGCGTGAGAGAGGGAGAACACGCGATCCAAATGGATGAAAAGCATCTGCTACCTAGGGAGGCTATGCTACGTCAGGTTCATAAACCAATGCTCATATTCAGCAGGAACTCTTTAAAGCAGTGGTACAGTTAAGATATTGACAGAATGGAAATAGATCTTTTAGATTCTTACAACTAAGCGTTACAGTACACATTTTTATTGTTTACAAAAGGGTCCAAAATTTCCTTTGATTTTTTTGTTATACTTCAGTGCGGGATAGGTTGAAATTGCCCGGTTTGGTACACTTGTAGAAAAGTAGAAGTACAAACACTGCCGACCGCAGAGCAGATAGGAAAAGGCTCCTCTGCCCAGAGGTTTGTAGCTTCATTTAGGTCAATCTCTGCAAAGTGACAATCGTGATCCAAACTGGTTGTAGGTAAATCGTTTTTTATCGTTCTGTTTCCAAAACACAAATATATGCACACAATCCTACTACAAAATTAATATAATGTTGTTTTTATTTTATTTTCTCATCCCAATATTTGATATAATGGATGCAACAGCTGCAGCTACATGTTTTCGGAAAGTTTGACGGACCTAGCAACAGTAACTACAGTGAGGGGTGCAGGAATTGCTTGCCTTTTCCAGATTACAATGAATAAACATAACTGGAAGAAAACATTTTAAAACTAATGTGGATTACTATGGAAGGAGGAATTAAGTCGTGAATGAAACTCAAAATGTGTTCCTTTTTGCACAGCAGGAACAGTGTGTGTGTCTAATGTTGAACAAAGAGGGTCTGGCTTACCTTTAAGTACGTTTCAAAGTGTGTTCTAGGCTACACTTACAACCATCTTGTAGGATCCTGGAAACTACCCTGACCACTGTTTGGTTACTTCATTGATTTAAGAAATGTATCCAACACTTCAGTCCATATTTGGTAAGTCAGTTAAGTCAGGGAACCTGAATACACAACCAGAGCTATGCCATCAGCGGAAGTGTACCTTTGAAGGGTTTTCTCTGCCTTTAAAGAAAAGACAGGCCAAGGATTAAGCTGGAAGGAGAGAGGGATGGCCACCGAGAAAGACGGGGTGATAAAAGCAGGAGGATCGGGTGATAAAAAGCAGGAGGATGGGGTGTCTGTGCCTTTGGGGGCTGATTGTGGAGGTGAGACTGAATGGAGCCGGAGCAGGGAAGATGAGTGGCACAGCTAAGGCCCGCGACCTGACACAGGAGGAAGTATCATGTGTTGCAATGGATGGAAGATACACAATGCTGCATTCCACGGCGGATGTGGAAAGACAAGGGAGGCAGTGGCTAAAAGACGGCAATGATGAGACGCAGGCCATGTTGGGAGATGGACAGAGCTTGAGATAGTCGTAGGTGAGATGTGCGGGACAGCAGGCTGAGAGGAAGATGAAGACAAGCTTTAAATGGTGATTACACTCCTGTAATACATTAGTGCAGGATCGATGAATGTGATTTTGAGGATTATTTTCCAGCCAAGTGCGTAATCATTCACAATTTAAGCAAAGGCATCTCTTTCACCAAGATTTCTTTGCACAGCACAAGGCACTGATTGTGTTTACAGAGTCACAAGCTTCCATAGATAAATGTGACATTTGCAACATTGGTGGCGCTACGAAGCTTTACAAAGCTGGGTGACACTGATAGCCTCACAGATATTAAACAACATGTTTAAGCTGAACAAATAAACCAAGAAACAACCAAAAATATGCACGTATCGAGAGCCCGAGTCCAAAAAGAAAGCGCATTTCTAATCACAGCTGCAAACAAACTGAGGGATGCTGAGATGAGCAAGGAGGCTCTGCTACAGAGCCGGTGTCGTAAGAACTTGTCAACCAATTAGGTCAAGCTTTTTTTAAAGTGAGTCGGAGTGACGGAAAGGGGGAGAGAGAGAGAGATTGGTGGCTATATGGAGAGCCAGCTGAGTCATCACCGGTACACTCTGTGCCGCACCGCTGAGCTTTTCAGTCAGATCCTAACCACCTCCCCTCACCACCCATTGCCGTACATTTTAACGGAATACATTTTGCCCGGATCCCATTCTCACGGACACCAACCATGTCACTGGTACAGCTTGTAACACTCACACTAGTCACTTCAAGTTACGATCAGGGATGGGAAAGATGTGATAGCCTTCTTTCCACAGATTAGCCTATCTTTGTTTAGACACAACAAACAGAATCAAACTACAACATCAGCGTTATTTGGAGAACTTCAGAGGACTCAGCCAAGGTTTCTATCAATAAGTTAACACGACGATCATGGATCTGAAAAGCTGTGAAAGCAAATTCATCCAAGATCCAAAATGTCTTTGAAATCCAAAGTACCAAAATGTAACAAGATACAACAAAAACTTCAACCTACAGGAGCTTTTAACAAGGTTGTTTTTGCTGCCCAATGTGATTGATTGATTGATTGATTGAAACTTTTATTAGTAGATTGCACAGTACAGTACATATTCCGTACAATTGACCACTAAATGGTAACACCCGAATAAGTTTTTCAACTTGTTTAAGTCGGGGTCCACGTTAATCAATTCATGGTACAAATAAATACTATCAGTATAATACAGTCATCACACAAGTTAATCTTTGGAGTATATACATTGAAGTATTTACATGATTTACGATCCGGGGGGTGGGGTTAGGTTTGGTTGATATCAGCACTTCAGTCATCAACAATTGCATCATCAGAGAAATGGACATTGAAACAGTGTAGGTCTTATTTAGTAGGATATTTACAGCGAACAGTGAACATAGTGAATTCAGAAAGCATAAGAACAAGTATATATGTATGTATATATATATGTATATGTGCATACACAATCTAGATTACTTTTTGGTTTGTGTACACAAAGCAAATGTTAAAACTGAGGTATGCTTTTCAAAAGTAATACCCATTAAAAATAGATTTTAAAAAATCTATCCATTTCCAAAATAGGAAGATGAGTGAGCTGAAGCTGGGTAAAACATTTATTTTTATTTTTATTTTGGATAATTTTTATGGTATGAAAATGGACTGTTACATGTGCAATGGAATGAATGCTGTAATTGTTTACTTATAAGGGTTACCATGATTAATTTGGTAAATCAATTAATATGTTGTTTCCATTTATTGTTTAATGAGTACAAGTAATAAAAATGCATACAAAAAGGGACCACATGGCCGCAGGGAACTTTAAATATAAGGAACTTTTTTTTTTTGGCGCAGCCACTGCCAAAGAACACACGTGAGAGCGGTGGCCTGCGGGTACTGTGATCTGTGTAACAAATAACAGAGGTGTTTTTGTTTCATATTTTATAATGCACACATGTTAAAAGTGCAATTCTAATGTTGATGATGCGTATTTATCAGAAAAAAAAAATGAAGGTTCCAGCAAGCAGAAACATGTTTGTTTATTTTCACTCTATTTCCTAGTATACACATTGATATAGTGTTTTTTCCGAATAATCGATTCATTGGACAAACTAATCAAAAGATTACTCGATTAATAATATAATCGATAGCTGCAGCCCAATTACAGATTAATTTCATATAGGCAATTGTTTGGTAATCATTGTGAAGCACCTTTTATCTTTTATATTGACAATAAAAAGGCTTTATATTCTTACCTATATTAATTTCCTTATCATGGCACTTTCGTAAATAACCTATTTTTCATACAGTAGAAATTTCTATATCAGTCTGGAAAATGTGGTTTCTCAAAAGAATAATTGACAATTTAACTTTTAATAATGTAAACACCTCAAAAACAGATGGTTGGCTTTGCTGGCTTTAAATATCTTTTCTGGATGATGGTTTATGAGATGGCGACTTGTCCTCGGAGTATGCTGCCTTCCGCGACACGACATCGAGAAAAACAAGTGGTGGAAAGACAGATGGATGGATTGAGGTTTTCAGTTTTTTTTCCATTTTTGCTGCGTGCAAAATTTTTTGGGGTGATAACCTCCATGTGGTGCGATGGGATGGCTCTGTGTCGCCTTGGAAACGCTTTAGACAAAAGTATTGCTTCGCAGAACACAGACTTTCTTGCCAAAGAGCAGGGATTCCCTTATATTTAAACGATCGTGGCACAACACCACGGCAGGATTAATGCCGTCACATCTTCAAAATAGTAACCCTTTTTTTTTTAAACCAGAAAATAAATTGAGTGATATATTGTATAAACGGAACTACCGTATAGAGTGGGGATCGGTAACCCGCGGCTCTTTAGTCGCATGCGGCTCTTTAGCGCCGCCCTAGTGGCTCTCTGGAGCTTTTTCAAAAATGTATGAAAAATGGAAAAAGATGAGGGGAAAAAAATATAAAAAATATACTTTTTGTTTTAATATAGTTTCTGTCGGAGGACAACCATGACACAAACCTCCCTAATTGTTATAAAGCACACTGTTTTTATTAAATATGCCTCACTGATTCGAGTATTTGGCGAGCGCCGTTTTGACCTACTAATATTGGCAGGTGCTTGAACTCACCGTAGTTTCTCCGACTTTCTAAGACGTGTTTTATGCCATTTCTTTTCCGTCTCATTTTGTCCACCAAACTTTTAACGTTGAGCGTGAATGCACAAAGGTGAGTTTTGTTGACGTTATTGACTTGAGTGGAATGCTAATCAGGCATATTTGGTCACTGCATGACTGCAAACTAATCCATGCTAAGATGCTATCTAGGCTAGCTGTATGTACATATTGCATCATTATGCCTCATTTGTAGCTATATTTGAGCTAATTTATTTTCCTATAAGTCCTCATAATTAAATTTATATCTCATGACACATTATCTGTATGTAAAAAGGCTTTCATTTTTTTGCGGCTCCAGACATATTTTTTTTTGTATTTTTGGTCCAATATGGCTCTTTCAACATTTTAGGTTGCCGACCCCTGGTATAGTGTATTATTTACGTACTATTGGCTAGAATAAGTTTAAAAAATAGCTCAAATAACATAAAAACCTTCCTCATTGCTTTGTTTAAAAAAAAAAAAACAATCCTCTAAGTCAGTGGTCCCCAACCACCCGATTGGTACCGGGGCCGCAGAATTTTTTTTAATAAAAAATAAATAAATAAATAATAATTATTATTATTATTTTTTTTTATGATTAAATCAACATAAAAAACACAATATACACTTACAAATAGTGCACCAACCACAAAAAACTCCCTTTTTCATGACAAAAACGTCCCTTTTTCATGACAAAGAAAAAAAAATAAAAATAAAAAAGGATCCCCCCCATCAACCGCCCCGGGCCGCGGGATAAATTATGAAGCGTTGACCGGTCCGCGGATACAAAAAGGTTGGGGACCACTGCTCTAAGTCGCCCGTCAGAAGCGCATCAGCTTGTCGCACACCGAAATGGATTGATAAAAGTAAGGAGAGAACGATGAAGAGAAAAGTAATTTAGGATCATTAATGCATTACTTGTTCAAGCCGGTGTGAACTACCTTAATTTTTTTGACATTACTACACCATGTGCTTCTTTGAACCTCTGTTTAGATGTCTCTGTGTGAAGTGTGCATTTGTCCCTTTGCGTGATTCAGTTGTTTCCGGGCACTCCGGTTTCCTCCCAAATTCCAAAAATATGTATTTTAGGTTCATTGGAGACTGTAAATTGTCCATAAATATGAATGTTAGTGTGAATGTTTGGCCATATGTGCCCTGCAATTGGCCATGCTAATTTGAGTTGGTTTGTCTATGAGCTAGGCCATTGTACATAAGGATTAAGCTCACGTCATTACGGCACCTAATTGTGTTGCTTTTTTCAGTAGATTCCAAATTATATTATTAATCTAACGTGATTCCTACATGTTTGTGCACTTCATGTGTAAATATAATGTATTTGCCTAAGTGTTGTTACAGGGTTTACAGCAGGGGTGCCCACACTTTTTCTGCAGGCGAGCTACTTTTCAATTGACCAACTCGAGGGGATCTACCTCATTTATATATATCATTTATATTTATTTATTTATGAAAGAGACATTTTTGTAAACAAGTTAAATGTGTTTAATGATAATACAAGCATGTGTAACACATATAGATGTCTTTCTTTCACAAAGACAAGAATATAAGTTTGTGTATTACCTGATTCTGATGACTTGCATTGATTGGAATCAGACAGTAATGATGATAACGCCCACATTTTCAAATGGAGGAGAAAAAAAGTTGTCCTTTCTGTACAATACCACATGAAAGTGGTTGGTTTTTGGCATCTAATTCATCCAGCTTCCATACATTTTACAAGAAAAACATTGGCGGCAAATTCCGTAGCTTGCTTGATTGACATTCACGGCACCCGAGGGTCTTGTGAGATGACGCTGGCTGCTGCCAGTTCATTATTATGAAAAAATGACAGAGAGCAAGGCGAGAAACACTTTTTATTTCAACAGACTTTCGCGCCGTCCCTTCCGTCAAAACTCTAAAGCCCGACTGCACATTTCCTATCTTCACAATAAAAGCCCTGCTTCATGCTGCCTGCGCTAACAAAATAAGAGTCTCGGAAAGCTGGCGTGCACAAGTGATGTGCACGCCAGCTTTCTGAGGGATCGCTTGTGCACGCCAGTTTTCCGAGACTCTGTATTTAGTTAGCACAGGCAGCATGAAGCAGGGCTTTTATTGTGAAGATAGGAAATGTGCAGTCGGCCTTTAGAGTTTTCACGGAAGGTACGGCGCGAGAGTCTGTTGAAATAAAAAGTGTTTCTCGCCTTCCTCTCGGCCATATTTTCATAATAATGATCTTGCAGCAGCCAGCGTCATCTCACAAGACCCTCCGGTACCGTGAATGTCATTTAAGTGACGTCTTGGTGAAGATTGATGATCACTAATTTTTAGGTCTATTTTTTTTAAAAGCCTGGCTGGAGATCGACTGGTAGCTCGCGATCGACGTAATGGGCACCCCTGGTTTACAGTGACTTCATTGAGAAAAATATATCAAAATTTTATTTTCAAATCTAATTCAAAGTAGGGCTGGGCGATATATCGATATATACGATATATCGCAGGTTTGTCTCTGTGCGATATAGAAAATGACTATATCGTAATAATCGAGAATACGTTCTTACGCAGGACTTTTAGTTGCGGGCGTACACTTCAGGCTCTCTTCGCTCTTTCCTGTCTCTCCTTCTCGCAGACAAGCAGGCGCACATTCTTACATACGTCAAAAACTGTCACGTCACACGTCACATACGTCCACGCCCTCGAGGGGCACAGAGGTAGCGGCGTGACTAACGTTAGCTGCTAACGTAGCCGTACGAGAGAAAGATGCTGCGGATCTGGTAACAAATGAAGAAAGACTTAGTTCCCAATAAAAACAGCAGGGTTTCCATGGTCTGGCGGTGGTTCGGCTTCAAATGGGAATATGTCGAACAGACAACCGTAATTTGTCAAGTGTGGGGGGGGAAGCGTTGCTATAAAAAGTAGCATTACTGCTAATATGTAGCATCATTTGTAAAGTCACTCGCTAGAGAATGAAGAGAATTTCATAACCTTAGTTACATACCATCTAGTGAAGGAAGAATACTATTTGATTTCTTATTATGCAGCTCATTTTTATTTGACACTTAAAATGTCTCTGACAATCTTGCACTTTATGTTTTGGAAATGACTTCAATGTTTGTGCCATTGCTTAATAACTTTAATAAATACACTTTTGATCAATTGACTTGGTTGTGATTCCCCTCTCAGCATGAAAGTTTAAAAGTAGCATGTATTAATGCAGTATGAAGAAGAATGTTTTAATGTAGACACATAGAATCATCATTCTGCTGTGATTATATCCATCAAGTGTACATTCAAGGCTAAGGCAAAATATCGTAATATATATCGTTTATCGCGATATGGCCTAAAAATATCGCAATATTAAAAAAAAGCAATACCGCCCAGCCCTAATTCAAAGGAATGTTTACATATTTGGCAAACTAAATTACAACCTTCAGGGAGGGCAGAATATAGTGTAGCCTGCGTTACCTTTTACGATGAGCAGCAAAACAACCATTGAAACTGCATTGAATAAAGAAAGCAAGGTCTACCAAGTCAAATTCCTTGTGTTAAAGCTGATTGTGATTCTGATTATATAGGAAAAAATGCTAAATGTCAATGTTATCATTGGTATTATTAATAACTAATAACACTAATATTTGTGTTTAAACATATATAACATTTATTCAGCTTTTCTTTTAAAAAACATATACATCATTGCAAATCAAAATAGTCATGTCATTTATATGATTATGTCAAATGGACCCCGTCCCTAGCCACGCCCCCACCACCAAGTATATAGTGGCAATCTAGGAGAAACCCTGAATTTTTTTGCTAGGGTTTGTTTGTCTGTTGGTTAGCAACATAACTCAAATAGTTATGGATAGATTTTGATGACATTTTTAGGAAATGTAAACAAAAACAATTCCTCTCATCGACTCGGTACAAACATCACTTCCTGCTTACGGCGTTCTACGCCCCCACCTTGGCGCCCTGCACTACGCAGAGGATTCTAGGAGATGTCGTTTATTTTTAGACCGGGCCTACGCTAAAGCGTTGGAAAAAACTACACACCAAGTTTTTCTTTGATACCGTCAGGTGACATGGTATTAGTTAGAAAACTTTGAAACTGAAATACCGCAGTATCTACAATACCGTTAGACTCCTAGTGTTTAACATACTCGATGAATAAAGAGGGTTCCGATTTGCTCTGATTTCCAAGTGTTATTAAAAAAAAACTGTCCTTTAGTGTAGATATTTCTGAAACTGTAACCAGGAAGTTGCACACAAACTGAGAAACCCACACCAAAGCAAACAACTTCCTTGGGAGATGTAATTACAGCATTTCATTGACTTGTATAGTCAACCTGCTGATGGTTTACAACAAGAACAGATAATGCCATGCTTGAGTGGCTCGTATGAGTAACATTAGTCGTTTGTGGGATTGTCTGCGGTTGTTATTTTTCTTGGACTCATCGCTCTAATGCCCTCAAACAGTCATCAGAGCGCTGCGGTCTATGCCAGGCACTCTGGTACTGGGTGGCATCCTGACAGACCTACATATGGCCATGTGTTTGTTGTGGCGACTGGGGGTGGAGAGCGGGTAGACGTTGGCGACAAGCGGGGTGTTTTACCACTTCCCAGAACAGTCGTTGGGGTCTCTGAGCCATGTGTATGCCCAGGCCTGTACTATAGCATTCCCGTCACACCCTTTCCTGTGCCACACGCGCACACACACACACACATATTTGTACACTAGCACAGTAAAGCACTCAGAAGGCCTTGAACACAAAACACATAAAATGTTCCCAGTCAAAGGCGATGTTAGACATCAGGCAGCCTCAAGTCGCCAAAGTCAAAGCATTAAAAGGCCACTAGAGTCTCTACGTCACAGTGTTTGCCACAGTGCTCTGACGTCACTGCACTTTCACAACTAGTTTAGTCTTTCATTATCCCCACACCATCCAGTGGATCATTTTTACATCAAGTCCTCTCCAAGGTTCTCATAGTCATCATTGTCACCGACGTCCCACTGGGTGTGAGTTTTCCTTGCCCTTATGTGGGCCTACCGAGGATGTCGTAGTGGTTTGTGCAGCCCTGAGACATTAGTGATCTAGGGCTATATAAGTAAACGTTGATTGATTGATTGATTGAGTGACTCTAAACCAGGGTTAATCAACAGGTGGCCCAAGGGCCTTGATATCAAACCAGCACACAAGTTCAGTTCAAAATTTGGGATCTTTGTAGCAAGATCCTAATAACAGAAGATAACTTTCATATAAGGCTGGATATCATGACCAATTTCCTAAATCAATTCGATTTTAGACTCATATGAATATAAATTGATTAAGCACAATTCGATTCGATCTGCACCTTTAAGGAAAACGTCTGAACTCTATTACAAAATACAAATTAACGTTATTTATTTATGGACGTTATTACTTATTTATTTTAGCCAGAAACACATTTGTAAATTGAACAGCTTAAACCTGTCTCAAGTGTCAATTTAGAAATAAGAAAGGGATTTGATTTGTATAGGTTCCCTTATTTTTTAAGACAATTTTATAGGTTGGTGTATAACCTTATTCTGATGATTGTAATCAAATAGGATTTACAGTTGATGTAAAGTTCGAATTTATATTGTGGAGGGGAGAGAAAAGTCCTCTTCTTTTTCCAATACCACATGAAAATAGTAGGTTTTTAGCGTATTTGTCCAGTCTACATACTCGTTTTTATACACTTTACAAGAACTACATTAAAGGGAAACTCCATAGCTTGCTAGCTTGTATGCGCTATTTTTCTAAGACCCTTATTTTGTTAGCACAGGCAGGATGGAGCAGATTTTTTTATTGTGAAGACAGGAACTGTGCGGTTAGTCTTTACACTTTTGACAGCAAGTATGGCAAGACAGTCTATTGAATTTTTAGCGTACCTGCCTGTCGTTTTTTTCCCTCTGTATATTGAGCTTGTAGCAGCCATTAGTCGTCTTACAAGATTCTCAGGTGCTGTGAATGTCAATCAAGTGACAAAGGTGATCTCATATTGAGGATTGATTATCGCTAATTTTTAGTTTTATTGTTTTTTTAAAGCCTGCCAATCGACCGACACCGCCTGCGTGATCGACCGGTAGCAGGAAATGTGCTTTAGAGTTGGTTTTGTGGTTGCCAAATAACTATTGTTGGACGGGGATTGCAACAAAGCCTTTGATGTCATTAACTTTATTTCAAAAATTAAGAATAGTATGGAAGCAACAAAACCTGTCATCAGTTTAGTTTCTTCTTTGTCTCTGTATTGTCCTGAGTAGTAGGCTTATCAAGTCCGCGTCTCCAGTGAGAGTTTAATACCTTACTTTGATTTTTGCAACTGCCAGTAGTGATCACCAGAACTTTTTTGAAAAAGTTTTGAAAAACTAAACAAAACAATTGCCATAATTGAAACTCATTCAGATATAATTCAATGTAGTTATTTACAAAATGTTTCGCTGCCCAGTTAGCCCACATGCCATCCTTAATATCGCTGATATTAAGGATCTTTGACTCGTGTTTTCTTAAGTAGGTTTTTATAAACAGCAGAGCACTTCTGTCATATAGAGCATTTTTGACCCGTATAAACCCATTGCTTGTGTTTCAATGTAGGACTATATTAGCCATTTCGTCAAGGAAACATTTTAGGTCATGGAGGAACCTTGCACTATACACAACAGAGAAGGGAGTAAAGTTTTTCCATGTGTGGCACTTAAAATAATGACTTAAATAGCTCAGCTCTAAACTATTAAAATTGTACAGGATATCCTAAACCTTGAATTTTAACATTATGGAAGGGTGGAGACAAAGCCAAGGGGTAACTCAAACATAATTTTAATACAGAGTCAAATCTTGTTCAATTAGAGAAAGGGCGTCAAAACTTTTCCGAGGCATGACTGGATGACGTCACAACTTGAGTGTGGGAGAAGGCGACTCACAGACAGAAATAACATTCTTGCATACAATGTACTATGAGTAAAGGATTGCAACGTCAACAAGCCTACAGCGGTCAGAAGGAGAAATGAGCACCGGAAGGAGAAATGAGCACCTTATTGATGTCTATGTAAAATTGGTGGCAAGAACAACAGATAATATGCTTTTGGATGCTGATAGTGTTGTATTACATGTCACACCTGCACTGTCTCTACGTACGAATGTAATCTTGATACACGACCTCCTTATGAAACCCACGACTAGGTTACTGTAAATGTGAAACCCATAGCTTACTAATGAGTGACTATCACATGACTAAATTGGCTGTGAGAATCTTCGAAAATTCATGCCAATTTGTGAATAAACATGAATGTTTGGCACTTATTACAAGAGTCAGTATATTTTTCCACTATATATTTAATCCTACATCCCTTTCAAGCTCCGTTTCCCACATCCTCCCCTCCATCATTCTCAGCTCCTGAGTAATCTGCCCTTCTCCCTGATGATGTAATCATGCATCATAGCGTCACACAGTTTGCTCCTATTTTCAGATACCTGCGCCATGGAGGAAAGTCCAACAACCGCTTCCTGCTCAAGTGTGTTTTTGAGCAATGAAGGTGCGGGGTATTGGGGAACCGGAGGTGACTTAACGCAGAAAATCAACAAAGTAACAGTAGTTTTTCCATCAAAAACATCCATTTAAAACAAATCTGTTATTATGAATTAGTATTAACATAAATATATTTTTAAATCGTTTTGCCATATTTGTAATTTTTGTACAATGTACTTTGTTGAGATTTTTTTCAAGTGTTTACAGACTTTTTTTTAATTTATTTTTTAATTAAAAACAAATAGCAAAATATCTAACATCTTCTTCTGGTGTACTCATGTACTCATGTTTAGAGACTTTTACCTTCTATCCCTCATTGTCCCTGACTAAAGAGGCGAGCTGCAGTAAGCATGACGTCACTCTTGCTTGGTGATGTTGATCGAGTTGGACACTTTCTCTTCTTAAAAGACACCACTGTCCTCCTAATATTTGCACATTTTCTAGATGGCTGTCCACGGGTATATCTGGAATATATTAAAATTACGTCTACATTGCAGACATGCTGACAACGCTCGAGACAGTCACCATGGCGTGCATTTTGTTTACATCCAGTTTCAGTAGCGCTGTTTTCGGCGATCAAAGTCTTTATTCGGTGGTCAAGCTGTTGGTACATCATTTTTCAATAGTGTGAAGATATTAGGCTATATATATATATATATATATATATATATATATATATATATATATAGGTGTGGGGAAAATCACAAGACTACTTCATCTCTACAGGGCTGTTTCATAAGGGGTATATATATATATATATATATATATATATATACATATATATATATATATATATGTATATATATATATATATATATATATGTATATATATATATATATATATATATCAATCAATCAATCAATCAATGTTTACTTATACAGCCCTAAATCACTAGTGTCTCAAAGGGCTGCAAAAACCACAACACAAACCACTACGACATCCTCGGTAGGCCCACATAAGGGCAAGGAAAACTCACACCCAGTGGGACGTCGGTGACAATGATGACTATGAGAACCATATATATATATATATATATATATATATATATATATATATATATATATATATATATATAAATATATGTATATATATACACAGTATATATATATATATGTTTATATATGTTTATATATGTATATATATATATATATATATATATGTATATATATATATATATATATATAAATATATATATATGTATATATATACACAGTATATATATATATGTTTATATATGTTTATATATGTATATATATATATATATATATCAAATCATACTGCAACGACCAGCTAATGTTAATGTTTTATGTTCGTGTGGTTTGGATTTGATCTTAGTTTTTCCCATGTTTGCCAACACAAGGTCCGTGATTGGTGACGAATGAGGAAGTGTTGTCATGTGTCCGGGGAAGCGCATACTCATGCTTGCACTGTTTTAGACTGTTGGAACCGTTCAAATCGCTAAAAGGATAAACGTTTCTTTAAAGTTCCTCAAGAGGTAAACAAGAATGGTGAAAGAGTGCAAGATTTCACGAAAGTAGAAGAGAAAAGGAAAACGCACACGTTGGCAGTGATCCTTATGTTTAAGGTTTGTTTGATATACTACTTATGTTTAATAGTTCTTATTTAAGTACTATGTTATTATTTGTATTTCTTGAAACATATTTTTGCTATGAGTGCTTTCGTAAAGCACCAACTCGGCAAGTCTTAATAAAAGAAAGAAAATGTGAGCAAAACCTAAAAGATTTAAACTTTTAATGAAAGCAGCAATCATAAATGAAGCTTTCAGCACATACAAAATGTTGAAATCTATATTTATATTTTGTTAAAGGCTGGGAAAGCCACGTGTACTCGTAAACGGCGCGTACAACAAAAACAAAGCAACAACAATGGCTGTGGACACAAAATTAAATCATGAATGTAACTTTGCTCGAGCAAAAACGTTGCATGATTTATTAAGGAGAGTCTTGAAAACAATTTCCGTCACCCAACCACACGCGCCCACACACACACACGCTTTTCCAAGTTTTCATCTCTTTTGTCCTGTACAATGATATCTGGAGCACCATATCGTTTGACATGTCTGGGAACTAGGGCTGGGCGATATGGCCATTTTTTTAATATCTCGATATTTGTGGGCTATATCGCGATACACGATATATATCTCGATATTTTGCCTTAGCCTTGAATTAACACTTGATACATATAATCACACCAAGTATGATGATTCTATGTGTCTACATTAAAACATTCTTGTTCATACTGCATTATTATTTGTTCATTTTAAACTTTCATGCAGAGAAGGAACTCACAACTAAGTCAATTGATCAAAACTGTATTCATTAAACAGTTATTGAGCAGTGGCACATAAACTTGTGTCATTTATAAACAGAAAGTGTGACGTTTGTCAGAGACATTTTAAAACACGCTATGAGTGCACTTTTGTGCAAGATGTCACTAAGATGACAAATCAAAACAACATTAAATTAATGTGCAATTTTTATACTGAACGCCACTACTAGCAGGTGACCTTTCAAATGATGCTATATATTAGCAATAATGCTACCTTTGGTAGCAACGCTTTAGCACCACACCTGACAAATTACGGTTGTCTGTTCGACATATTCCCACTTGAAGCCAAACCACCGCCAGACGATGGAGCCCCTGCTGTTTTTCTTGGGAATTAATTCTTCTTTCATTTGTTACCAGATTTGCACCTTCTTTCTCTCGTATTACCGCTAGCATCACAGCTGACGTAACCCATGTCGCTACCTCTCTGCTCCGTCCGCGAGGGCGTATACGTATGTGACGTATGACGTGACAGTATGTGACGTGTGCAAAAAGGTGCGCTTGTCTGTCTGTGAGAAGTAGAGACAACAGAGTGGGAAGAGCCTGTAGTGTAATGCCAGCAGCTAAAAACAACTGCGTGAGAACGTGTACTCGAATATCACGATATAGTCATTTTCTATATCGCACAGAGACAAACCCGCGATATATCAAGTATAACGATATATCGCCCAGCCCTACTGGGAACGATGGCTAATCCTTGAGATCCAAAAAAGGACAAATCTTGTTTTGATAAAGTACAGGGATATATTCTATTGCGGTGTTCACATTTTTTATTTGTATCTGCCGTTTGTGTTTTTTTGTGGTAAGATCCAGGCCCCTTTACTTACTCAGATAGGTCACACTCTGTTCACTGCACAGTAGCCATGTTGGTTGGTGGCCCAACACTTTGTTCACTTCCGTTCAAAAGTCTGAATACAACCTATACGCACAAAAGTATCCCCTTCCTTCTATTTGGGATGCAGGCAATTTCACAGCAGCTGCTTGATGGCATCGTGTCAATATGGACCCAAATCTCTAAGGAATGTTTCCAAGCACCCTGTGGTGTTTGCAAAGTGCGGTTTAACCAGCAACTACTAGTGTCCAATGTGTGCGTGTGCGTCACTGAGTGTTCCTTACCAATTTGTCTTTGAGCCTCTCGCCTTTTATGTAGAACTCCACCGCTGTTGGACTGGGACTAGGGCTGGGACTGAGGCTTGGAGTCGGACTGGAGCTACAGGGGCTGAGGTTGCCGGTGCTCCCTCTGTTGCCACCGCTATGGGTGCTGCCGCTGTCCTCCACCCGGTTGACCTTATAGACGGTAACGCAGCTAAGGCCTCCGCCGCCCAAGGGAAGCCACCCACCGCTGGAGTCATCCCGCGTCATGACCACTGCTCTCACACGCGCATAACTGTCACTGGAAAAAAAAGGGGGGTTATTATTTTCAAGAAATATTACACATGAAAACAACATTACAAATGTGTTAAATATTAAGTTGTACCTATAGGTGGTAGTAACACATACAAAATAAACCACTAAAGAACGTGGGAAAGAGTTAATAATAAATTAAAATCATGGTGCCAGGACATACAAAACTGTGTTTTGCTTGGCGGATACAATACATTTCTAGGATTGGTACTCAAAGCTGTTAAAAGAATGTCCCGTCTTAAAAAGCGGGCTAAAACCAGAATATAAAAGCATCATAGTCAAAGATTCACAGAGAAATTAAATATATAGTGTTCATTTATGATGGTCTCAGTGCATTATGGATTTAAAGGTGAACATTATCACCAGACCTATGTAAGCGTCAATATATACCTTGATGTTGCAGAAAAAAGCCCATGTAATTTTTTAACCAATTTCCGAACTCTAAATGGGTGAATTTTGGCAAATTAAACGCCTTTCTGTTTATCGGTCTTGTAGCGATGACGTCAGAACGGATTTAAGTTGCTCCAGTGTCACAAGATGCGAAAGTCCTGATCGTTTGGTCCGCACATTTTACCGGCGATGCTAATAAGGCAACCATGCTATGGGCCACTTCATTAGGTACACCCATGCTATGGCCGAATAGCGTCAATAGCTATTTGCTCAATATCTTCAATTTCGTTTTCGCTATCTGCCTCCATACTCAGACCATCTGTTTCAATACATGCGTAAGCTGTTGAATCGCTTAAGCCGCTGAAATCCGAGTCTGAATCCGAGCTAATGTCGCTATATCTTGCTGTGGTAACCGCCATGTTGTTTGTATTGGCAGCCCTGTATGACGTCACAGGGAAATGGACAGTCGCATCGCAAATAGCGAAAATCAAGAACTTTAAAACTCTTTTTAGGGATATTCCAGGAGGTGTAACATTTTGAAAAAAACTTTGAAAAATAAAACAAGCCACCTGGAACTGATTTTTATTGTTTTTAACCCTTTTGAAATTGTGATAATGTTCCCCTTTAAAGGAATCACAGAGTACATTGAGATTAAAGAACCCATTTAATCTTTATGGAAAAAGTATGTTGTTTTAGAGTTTATAAAGTTTAAAGGAAGTGTTTATATTTGTGTGTGGAGGTCTTATAAAGCTGGTAAATAAATATAACATATTTGTAAAAGTTGTACAGTTAAATAGCGTCCCTATTTTACGGAAATTCCCCTACAAACAATTGGGTCCAAAACTTAACACCTACGATAAACGAGAGAACACTATATTGTGTGATGGACTGCAATTGCTTTACATGAATAGAGATAATGGTTTCCCCCAGATTGGCAGTATATATGTGGCAGCTGGGGCCTGGTTAGGGGCGTGGAATGGGTGTGTTCAATATGAAGTCACATATTTATGACATCACTTATTAATTTGATTGGCTATGAACCGTTGCATTTTTTTTTTAAGGATAAACAAATGTTTTACATATATCCAGAAACAAATATGTGTTATTAGTTATTAGTAATGAGATATACTTTTTGTTTTATTGTTTTGCTCTATTTTTCAATTGATCCTGCTAATTGTAAAGGTAGGCCCAGGCTCCACTATATTCTGCCCACCCTGAATGTGGGAATTTGCCAAGTATGTAAATAGTCTTTTGAAATATCCATCCATCCATTTCTACCGCTTGTCTTTCAGAGATGAAAAAATTACAAGGTGGTTTATTGATATTCTTCAAAATGAAGTCACCTTAAAACTAAGCAAATTAATGAAAATACATTATACACATACATGAAGTGGCCATAGATGCAGGAATCATGTTAAATAAATAATACAGTTTGGTATTGCTGGGGCAGTATAGCTCGGTTGGTAGAGCGGCCGTCCCAGCAACTTGAGGGTTGCAGGTTCAATCCCCGCTTCCGCCATCCCAGTCACTGCTGTTGTGTCCTTGGGCAAGACACTTTACCCACCTGCTCCCAGTGCCACCCACACTGGTTTAAATGTAAAAATTAGATATTGGGTTTCACTATGTAAAGCGCTTTGAGTCACTAGAGAAAAAGCGCTATATAAATATAATTCACTCACTTCACTGCTTGTATTCTGTGACGTGACTTGTTCCCGAAAGTGAAAACCGGTGGTGGTCAACTGAGCTTAGATGGCTATAGTAGAACAAGCAGGGCAATAACTGTCTGAAAACAATCCAACTATGCAATGGAACAGATCCCTATACTTAAAAAAATATATTTGTCAAGTGATATCGAGGATTACCCTTTGGTCGCGTTCCCAGACATATTGAACTATGATACTATGTGGTGCACCAGACATCATTCTACACAACAAAACAGATTAAAACTTGGAAAAGCATGGAGGTCTACAACTTCTTGTGTGGAGCTGGGTCAAGGAAATTAGTATTAAGTTTGAGTTTTATTAAGTATTAACTCTACTGGATGGATAATATGTATTTTTAGCTTGAGTAAGGTTGCATTTTATGATTTATCTTTGCGTCTACTGCCATGTTTGTTGTTGTTCCACGCGCCGTTTACAAGTTCGTGTTTTTTTCGTCTATCAAAACATAACTGTAGATGTCAACATTGTGTTTGTGCTGAAAGCTTAATTGCCTTTGGTAGAAACTTAACTCTTAGGTTTTGCTCAAATTTGCTGTCTTTGCTGTCTCGCCGAGTTGATGCTTTACGAAACACTCGTAGCTAAAATATGTTTAAGAAAAAAATATAATCTCAAGATAATACTTAAATGGGAAACACTAAATGTTAAAAGTGTTGGGATGTCGCATGGCTGCAGTTGTGTGTCCCCGAGTATGCAAGAATCCAGGAGAGTTGCGTGGAGGTAAGATGAATTTAATACACAAAAGAAAATAACAAAAGCAAACATAAAGCAGTCGTGCAGATAAACGTTCTCAACATAATATTATCATCGAGCACTGAGGAGTGCTCGAGTGAAACATAAATAGACACTAGTGTGATTGACAGCAGGTGTGAACCGCTGCCAATCAACGAAAAGAGAAAAATAGTGCTCCGTGAATAAAAACAGGAAATACAACAAAATAAGAGCACTGAACCGGAAGTAAATACAAAAACACAAAAAACTAACAGAAATGAAGTGACACATCGTTACAGGACCTCCCCCTCAAGGAACAGATACCAGATGTTCCCTGGGAAAGAAAAAAAAATGGAAAAAAGTCCAAAATGTAAGGGAGGGTGGAGGGAGGATTTGGTGGAGGGTTGCCAAACCTCGTGTCCCCGCAGCCAGCGAGGGAAAGTCAGGTGGCGGCGCCGCGTAGAGCGCCGCTGGAACTGGCGAGGCGGGCGGCCAGGGAACGGCCAAATCACTGGCCGAAAAAGAGGAGAGTGCGCAGGGCACGGCCACATCCACGGCCGACGTAGAAGCGGGCGCGCTGAAGCAGGCCGGGAAGCAGAAGACGTAACCGGCGGCGTGGAAACCGCAGGCGTCATCAACGGCGTGGAAGTGGCAGATGTCATCGGCGGCGTGAAAGCGGCAGATGTCATCGGCGGCGTGAAAGCGGCGGATGTCATCGGCGGCGTGAAAGCGGCGGATGTCATCGGCGGCGTGAAAGCGGCGGATGTCATCGGCGGCGTGAAAGCGGCGGATGTCATCGGCGGCGTGAAAGCGGCAGATGTCATTGGCGGCGTGAAAGCGGCAGATGATGACGCCGGGCGAGGAGCAGCAAATGCCGGCCGAGGAGTAGCGGATGCCGGCGGTGACGAAGCCCGGCGTGGTGCTGCTCTTGGCGGTGGAGCCGTGCGTAGTGCTGCTGATGTCAGCGTTGCAGCTGTGCGTGGAGCCGGCGTTGGAACTCGGCGTGGAGCCGGCGTAGGGGCTAGGCGTGGAGCCGGCGTAGGGGCTAGGCGTGGAGCCGGCGTAGGGGCTAGGCGTGGAGCCGGCGTAGGGGCTAGGCGTGGAGCCGGCGTAGGGGCTAGGCGTGGAGCCGGCGTAGGGGCTAGGCGTGGAGCCGGCGTAGGGGCTAGGCGTGGAGCCGGCGTAGGGGCTAGGCGTGGAGCCGGCGTAGGGGCTAGGCGTGGAGCCGGCGTTGGGGCTGTGCGAAAGCCCGCCAGGCACGTAGATGTCTCCGTGGAAGGAGACGCTTGCGAAGATGACAGCGGTGTGTGCCTGGCTGCACCGCAGTGTATTGTGGGCCCCCCTCCACTAGGCGGCTGCCAGAAACCGTCCACACTTGCGGGAAGACATGCCTGCTCGTCGGCGTCCCCCGGTGCGAAAACCAGGGACGGGCGGGAGGAGGCCAGGAAGAGGGACGAAGACACGTCCCGCGCCGAGTCCCAGCAGGAGGACAAAAGTGACCTCACTGTGGGCTCCACTGGAGCTCTCGGCGATCCAAAAAAGAGAGCGGGAGCTGGCAGAAAGAGCAGCCGGGGAGCAGCCGCTGGAAGCTGCGTAGGAGCAGGGAGAAGCAGCTCAGCAGACGACGGGAAGGATGGCGGCGGCGGACGTGCCGGTCGGAGAGCCGCAGTAGGCGACGGAGCCGCGAGACGTGAAGGAGGAGGCGGGCGCGCCGGTCGGTGAGCCGTAGCCGGCAGCGTTGCCGAGAGGAAGGATGGCGGCGGAGGACGCGCCGGTCGGAGAGCCGTAGCCGGTAGCGTTGCCGCGGGAGCCGCGAGGCATGCAGGAAGTGGCGGACGTGCTGGTCGGAGAGCCGTAGCCAGCCGTTGAGCCGAGAGGAAAGATGGCGGCGGGGGACGCGCCGGTCGGAGAGCCGAAGCCGGTGGCGTTGCCGCGGGGAGAGGGTCCGCATCTGTTGGCTGGGACCGCACAAACCTGGCCTTCAAGTCCTCCAGGAATTGTGCGGTCCAGAACGTCGGCTGAGGATTGCCGACAGGGATTCTCGCGAGGACACTTTCTTCTGGCTCGATGATACTGTTGGGATGTCGCATGGCTGCAGTTGTGTGTCCCCGAGTATGCAAGAATCCAGGAGAGTTGCGTGGAGGTAAGATGAATTTAATACACAAAAGAAAATAACAAAAGCAAACATAAAGCAGTCGTGCAGATAAACGTTCTCAACATAATATTATCATCGAGCACTGAGGAGTGCTCGAGTGAAACATAAATAGACACTAGTGTGATTGACAGCAGGTGTGAACCGCTGCCAATCAACGAAAAGAGAAAAATAGTGCTCCGTGAATAAAAACAGGAAATACAACAAAATAAGAGCACTGAACCGGAAGTAAATACAAAAACACAAAAAACTAACAGAAATGAAGTGACACATCGTTACAAAAAGTATATCAAACAAACTTAACGAAGTGATCACTGCATACTCATGCGTTATTTGATTGCTCCCTTTGACTTTTCTAGTTGTCGTCGTTTGATAAAATCTTGCACTCTTCCGCCATTTTTGTGTACCGCTTGAAGGACTCTTAAGAAACGTTAATCCATTTCGCAATTTGAACGGTTCACTTTGAACAGCCAAACACCACACGAGCTTGAGGCACTTTTAGGCTCAATGACGCCAGAGGGGTTAGTGCGTCTGCCTCACAATTCGAAGGTACTGAGTTCAATCCCGGGCTCGGGATCTTTCTTTGCGGAGTTTGCATGTTCTCCCCCTGACTGCGTGGGTTCCTTCCGGGTACTCCGGCTTCCTCCCACTGCCAAAAACATGCACCTGGGGATAGGTTGATTGGCAACACTAAATTGGCCCTAGTGTGTGAATGTGAGTGTGAATGTTGTCTGTCTATCTGTGTTGGCCCTGCGATGAGGTGGAAACTTGTCCAGGGTATACACTGCCTTCCGCCCGAAACGCAGCTGAGATAGGCTCCAGCAACCCTCCCCGACCCTGAAAGGGACAGGCGGTAGAAAATGGATAGATGGATGTATGGCGCCACGACCCATTGAGAACAGACGCTGGCTTGACCACCGCGACCATTCAATGAGCCAGACATGAGTCGGACGTGAAGTCATGTGAATCCAAGCAATGGACTTAAAAAAGCAATGCAATTATACAGGATAAAGGTTGGCTCTAATGCAGCTGGCTTAATGCTAACGTAAAAAACACTAGCTCATTGATGTCGTAATGAAAATTAACAGGACCAATTGCAGGGCACATAGAGAAAAACAATCATTCGCGCTCACATTCATACCAAGGGACAATTTAGTCTCCAATGAAGCTAACATGCATTTTGTTGTAATGTGAGAGGAAGCCATAGCACCCGGAGAAAACCCAAACACGCACAGGGACCACATGCACACTCCAAAACACACATGTCCGAAACTGAGGTTTGAAGAAACACCGGCAAACGGCATTAAGTTCTCACAAAAACACATACTGTACGCTCATAAGTAAACCCTGTTGTGCACATGTAGATACATAACATGTAGATACGTCGACACGCACACAGCTGCTTGGATTGATGCAAAATATTAGCGGAGTTAGGACCCCCCACCTAATGTCAACAAGTGCAAGGAAAATGACTGAATGTGGTAACAAATTGCTAAAATGTGTGTTTTATCTTTAACAAATGTGTACCTGCTACATGGCTTATCTGGGTACATGTATCCATAGTTGTGTTTTAGTACTTCATTCCTAACTATTGTACTTGTCGTCTTAAAGCACAGACCAGGATTGGCAACCATAATTCATGAAGCATTTAATATAATGTAAATAAAGCTTTTTTTTATTAAATTCTAATCTAATCCTTGATTATGGCAGACTATATGTAATATGGAAAATTGTAAATTGTTCTTTGAGTGCAACAAGAAAAACACAATGGGTTTAACGGCCTTTAATTTATATTTTAACCTTCTAAAATTTTTCTTTGAGTGCAAAAGGAAACATATGTTTATTGTATTGTAAGATTTCATGTTAAAATGATGCCAAAATTGACACTTTTTCGTAGTTCCCTTTATTCAGAAAAGTATCGGTATACGTATATATAGTGGTACCAAATTATTGGTATCGTGACAACCTTAGTCGGTAGTAATGTCAAAATTAGGGTCGTTTACAGACTTGAACAAGACATGTATTAACTAATTTACAGTAACTTTCATTTAAACTTTCTCTCCTTACTTTTGCCGGGTGCCAACTCCGTACAGCCAGCTGTAGCGCGCCAGACAGGAGATTTAGATGCAAGTTTTTTTTTTTTAATTAAACCATCAAGAAACATTTTTATGATATTTCAGATGTTTTTCAAACCTATTTTTGCCAATAGAACCACATTTTTCAGACAAAAGGGCATGAGCAGTCTATTCAGGTCTATATTCATTCAAAAGGCTCACCGGATTAAAAGGTGCTTTTAAAACACTTCCCTGTGTTCTACATGACATGTAACAGTGGTTATTTGGTCAAAATGTTGCACAGTTTATGTTTTACAGACCATCCTCAAGCCAATTTCTCTCTCCCTTCTCGATACCCTGATTTATGGGCGGTCTTTTTTTTAGCGCAGCCATAGCGAGACTGCTAAAAGATATACGTTGGAACTGTACGCTACTGTGTATTAGAAATGGCAAAAGAGGACAACGAATGCCCCACAACAGAAGAATAGAGAAAAAGAACTCATTGACTACGACGCGGGCTACAATGGCGGATGCGCACACATTTTCAGGACATATGCAGATCTCAAATACACACCGGTTAAGAAAAGTTCCTTTTGCGTAATATTGCGAAACAAAAAGCTTCAGATAGGCACCATTTTGGGGTCCTTATACACACACCATAATAAGACCCGCATGTCAAAACATAATACATATGAGATGTCTGTGAATGCTCTCATAGACATAATACCCATTCTAGACTTAGATCTGAGAAATCAAAGTCTATGAGCTTGAACTGATGAAGCCTAATCGGATGAGCGGCGAAACGTGTTCTAAGACAAACCAAGCTGTCCAGTTGCGATCAATTGAATGTCCTGAGATGACAATACGTATGACTACGGTAGCCGTAATGTGCCAACAATCCATCAAGCGGTGTGGCTTTGAAGCATACCAAAGTCGTATTAAAACATTAACAGTTTTGGGCTTGCTTGCTAGCGTCATCTTGTGGTCCATACGTATCTCTTATGTGTGACTGCCATCTACCGGTCACACTGACAGTATAATTGCATCATATACCACATAAAATATCTTCCAGGTCAGTAAGCACAACCAAAATTAATCCGTTAGGTGCACTGGGTTATTAAGTGCACTATCGATTTTTGAGAAAATGAAAGCATTTTAAGTGTGCCTTATGGTATGTACATGACAGATCACATACAGAATATCCTTACAAACAAAATATTACTTAAATTTGTTTTAATGTGAAATTTTTTTTTTGTTTTAAATATAAAAAGCAGCTCATTTTGATAGCGTGGCAGCGTTTTTGTTGCTGTGGCGCCACGATCAAATACATGTGGTGTAAACTTTTCTAGTTGAGTATGGATGGGGACTGATATTTTTTTCAAACTCCAACTAATGCAATATTACGATATATAAATCGTAGTACAACATAAACATTTATTTTGTCTTATATGTATTACTCTTGTTGTAATTGTAGTTGTACGTCTGGGCTGGGGCTAATGTAACTGCAGAAACAATCTCTCATGGGGGCAATTTATGTCACTTAAAATTTTACGGAGAGAGGCAACAGGCGCGTACATGTCAACAATGTGGCAAGGATGGGAAAGCACAATGGAAGTTAAACCAACACAACTTGAAGAGGAATTGGTGCCAGAGGAAAGAGGAACTCTTTTGTTTGGAATAAAAAAGTAAGACACCAACCAAATAACAGTAGGCTAATCTGCAAAACGTGCAGCTAATGAACTCAACACATTTTGGGGTCCTTATACACACACCATAATAATACCCGCATGTCAAAACACAATACATACAAGATGTCTGATAATGCTCTCATAGACGTAATACCCAGTCTAGACTTAGATCTGAACAATCTAAGTCTATGAGCTTGAACTGATGAAGTCTAATCGGATGAGCGGTGAAACGTGTTCTAAGACAAACCAAGCTGTCCAGTTGCGATCAATTGAATGTCCTGAGATGACAATACGTATGACTGCGGTAGCCGTAATGTGCCAGCAATCCATCAGGCGGTGTGGCTTTGAAGCATACCAAAGTCGTATTAAAACATTTTGCCATATTTTTGAGCGCTGTGTGTAATGTTTTATATTCTCAATAAAACATAAAAGTTTTGGGCTTGCTTGCTAGCGTCATCTTGCAGTCCACACGTATCTCTTATGTGTGACTGCCATCTACCGGTCACACTGACAGTATAATTGCATCATATACCACATAAAATATCTCCCAGGTCAGTAAGCACCACCAGAATTAATGACGTATGTCTGGGCTGGGGCTAACGTAACTGCAGAAACCTTCTCTCATGGCAGCAATTTTACGTCACTTAAAATTTTACGGTGAGAGCCGACGTGCATGTCAACAATGTGGCAGGAATGGGAAAGCACAATGGAAGTTAAACCAACACAATTTGAAGAGGAATTGGTGCCAGAGGAAAGAGGAACTCTTTTGTTTGGAACAAAAACATCAGACATCAACCAAAAAACAGTAGGCTAATCTGCAAAACATGCAGCTAATGAACTCAACACATCTATTATTTTCTATCACTTGACATGATGAACAGTACAGAGACAGTGATGAAATGTGACAAAAGAAACATTACCTCAAAACCATTGTTTTTTTAATTGTTTTGGCCCTTTTATGGATAAATTATATGCTTTACAAACAAATTGAGAAAATATAAGCAGAATCATTCATTTCAGGTGTGTGTGTATATATATATATATATATATATACACATATATATATATATATATGAATTGTATTGTGATATATATTATTATCAGTATATAAAATTACCTATTCCCGAATATATATTTTTGTCTACATAGCATTTGGGTCAAATACTGCTGATTTTCAAACTGTCCCCTTGAAGCAGGTCAAAGAAGAAATCAATAACATGAGGACTATGTTGACAAAAAATAAATGTGGATTTCTTTCATGTTAAGCAAGTAAACACTACAACCACATTCATGAATATGACTGAGAGGAGATTGGAAAAAATAATGAATCCTAAATCCTAAACGCACGTTTCTTGTTCCATTTTCTGCTTGCTCACCAACCCCGTGGCCTTCCCTGCTTCTTCACCTGGAGTCAGATGTTGCCCTGATTAGATAACGCACCATTAGGCCACCGGAAATGACAAAGGTTAGGGTGTGCTGAGAACAGCGTTATTTTTTTTTTTGGGCCGAGACTCTTGGTAACACATTAAAGAAGAACATCTGAGAGCAGCTAAAAATGCCGGATGTCCACCTTTGACACATGGTTGGGTTTGTGCTCCAAAAGGCCAATGTCTCTTTCATAGTACCTATCCCTTTGGAGAGTCGCAACCTTTGCTCACCTGCATTCCACACCCTTGGCAGAGCTTTGTGCCACAATTATCAGTTAGTATTTCTTCTATAGAGTCAGTTAGCATTACGTCAGAAACTCGTTCTTGGATTCTGAAAATTTAAAGCAGAGATATCTGCACCCCATATCCCCTGCTAGAGGCTTACTTGGAATTAAAAATCAATCAAATATGATGCGCTCTATTTATCATCAAACAATGCAGTTATCTGTCTTTTTAGCCTTCCATTTCCAATTTTTGAAACAACAAACATGAAACATATATATTAACATTGTTCCCCTAGGGGGAACTGGTTAAAACACGGCACACTGACAAAGCTTAACTTATATATACTATAACAATCTACAAGGTTAATACAGTTCGCTGTTCCTTCTTCCCCTCTATTCGTCAGCCTTCTTTTGTAATTCAAGTTATCATTACATATACGTATCATTGCATTTGAAACAATTGTATTGTTGATATAATAGGTAATTATTATTATTATTCATTATCAATAGTGATATTTCTATTGTTATTTGTATTGCTTCATTTGTAGTGAAATAATGATCATTCTCAATTCTATGTAAATATTTACTTCACTAACTGCTTGTCTGCTATTACTTTTTATATCATATTTGTACATATTGTATTTGCTGATGTTGTTCTTTTTTTGTTGTTGTTTCTGTGCCTTCCTGTTCCGGTACTGCTGCACCAAACATTGATATAAATCCATTTAATAAAGTCAAATACAAATAAGGCAACAAGAGAAGTATCCCACACTTCTCTTTTGTAAAGTAAATCTGTACGATAAGATTTGCCTGAATGACTGGACAGGACAAAAAAAAACGTGGCCAAATTTCCATTAGTTGACAACAAACATAACTAATGCAAGTGAATATGTGTTACGTGGTGCGTAATTTATATGCTTAGAGCAGGAAGAGGGCGAGATTTAATATATACTGTACATACATTCACCTAAATATTTTATTAGTTGATTGAGAAAGGTTCCAGAATGTCTTAACTTGACAAGGCCACAATCTTTTAACCGACTGACTACAGCTGTTCGTTTCTCTTTGGCAGCTTAATATAATTTGTTTGACATAGCTCATTGGAATCGACTCAATGAAAATAGGAGGATTGTTGATTAATGGCATCTTGGAGCAATTAAGAAGCAGTAGACTACCTGGATGCAACCAGCAGAGGCACTGCTGATTCAGACTCAACCAAAGATGAACAACATGGAAGTTAAGGTACATATCCAGAGACATTCACTAATGCACAACTCTCCCGGGATAGCAAACATTAGTCAGCTAAATAAAATTGGCTTACAGGCATAAAAATAAAAGTTCAGAACATTCACAGATTATTCCCTTCCATGGAAAATATCAGTTATGGTTGCAGTTAAGTGGAATCCGATTTCAGTCATGGTCAACATTATTTTCTATAAATTGAACACTTCATGGTCTTCCATTCAAATCCGTCAGTCGTTTGACGATTTAATTTCAAATCAAGCACTTTCATAGCCACGGTGGCAGAAAAGCAACAGCAGCTCAACTTGAAACTCTACAAAGTGGCTTCTGCCGAAGCCAGATTCCATTGTGTATGAGCACAGAGCTCCAGGATCACGGCGCCGGGTATTAAACTTATTCCAGGATGCTGCAGCCAGGTGCCTTGTTCTATTACATGGAGTGTAGTCAGATTCTGCCTCCAATAAAGGCATGTATTAAATGATGGCAACAGGTGTGGACGCCTGTAGAACATTCTGGTTTGTTTGTCTCCTTGGAGTCGCACTAGCAGGACTAATGGAGCTGAAAAAGAGTCTGGAGACACTTTTCTATCATGTGCCAACATTTTGATACTTTTATTAGTAGATTGCACAGTTCAGTACATATTCCGTACAATTGACCACTAAATGGTAACACCCGAATAAGTTTTTCAACTTGTTTAGGTCGGGGTCCACGTTAATCAAATCATGGTTGCCGTTGTTTTTGTGGGACATGCTTTCCAATGGAATTCATGCACCCTCTGCATTTGTGCATGCATATGAACCCAGGGAATGTGGAAATGTATAGATGAAACTCAAAAAACATCTGAATATCCTACAAAAGTCTATTCATGTCAACAATTCAACTTCAAATGTGAAACGAATATCTGATATAAACTCATTACATGCAAAGCTAGATATGTCAAGCATTTATCTCTTATAATTTTGATGACCATGGTTTACAATTTATTAAATCCCACATTTTTTTTCAATTTAAGGTTTTCATAAACTGTAAGCCATAATTACAACAATTATATCAAAAGAAGGCTTTAAATATCTTAAGTTGAATGTTATGAGCTTATGTCATATTAGTTTCACATTGTAGATCAAACTACAGGAATAAACAAACCTTTGAATGATATTCAATTGTTTTTACTTTCACCTGTAATTGAGTACAATTGTTAAACCAAGTTTTCTTTATGGTTTCACACTACAAATAATCATAATATTATTCGGTCAGGCGGAGGTGTCTGATTAATGACTCCCCCACGGAACATGGCTGTTTTTTATGGCGCCCGACAAATATATAAAAAATTGATGAATTGAACTAAAGGCATCATATAATGATAAAAATATGAGATGTTAATAATATTAATAAACAAAAAACAAAGATTTGTCTTTAAATTAGGGCGGTCAAATGACTTAAATACTTAATCGTGATTAATTGCAGTTTGTTCATAGTTAACTTAAAAATGAATCTCGATTAATCACAGAAAGATCAAATTTTTAATTATTAACAGATCATTTTCAAGTTTTTCTTACCATGACTGAACAATTAGTTTGCCTTAATGAAATGTGTTTTAAAGCATGATGCATTTTTAAACAGCTCAACAGAAAATGGACATAAACAACTTTTAATGACAGTAAGAAAAAATACCTGAATTTTGTTGGTTTCTTGCCAGGTTTTGTAAACTTACAGAATTAGCTTTCTTGCAGTGGGAACACTTGTACTCAAGAAGAGGAGCTACATCATGTTTAAATGCCAGTTTTGCACATTAAATAAAACAAAATGTGGATTGTTATGGTTATGCTTTGATTGTCAAAAATGTTTGGAAATGTAATCTGCAATATTTCTACCTGAAGACATGCTTCTGCTATTCTGTACATTACATGTTGTACAAGTTAATGGTATTGATATCTCTGTATGACAATGTCTTAACCTTCGCTAATATTCAAATGTAATATTCAGCCTAAACATTCTGTAATTGCGGACTATCAATCAGAACAGGCTATAAAAGAATATACACAACATTTCAATATGCCAGTAAAAAATTATTTAGGTAGAAATATTACAGATTACATTACAAAACATATTTGACAAAGCATTAG
Source organism: Nerophis ophidion (assembly GCF_033978795.1). Classification (NCBI taxonomy): domain Eukaryota; kingdom Metazoa; phylum Chordata; class Actinopteri; order Syngnathiformes; family Syngnathidae; genus Nerophis; species Nerophis ophidion. The sequence goes on from NC_084613.1 coordinate 73,465,193, forward strand.
ATTAGATTAGATTAGATAGTACTTTATTTATTCCGTCAGGAGAGTTCCTTCAGGAAAATTACAATTTTCAGCACAATCCCATTCAAGATCAGACAAACATTACAGGGAGACAGAACAGGATCGCTGACGGGTCTGCCGGCTTCCAGCGCCCCTTACAAAAAAAAAAATGCATGATCGTTATGTAAGACATTTTTTCATTTTGTTATGGTAAATAGACCGGATACGACGTGTAGTGCTATTATTATGAATCCAGAAGTATGTGATTATATGAGAAGTGTCTTGACATGTTTTGAAGACCTCAAAGTCTCTGATAAAAAATTACTCTGGACCTTCTACTTATCGTCTTTCTTTTGCTGCTGAGCTTTTATTCCATCTTACAAAAGCAGTCAGTGTAACAGTCTACATTTCATGTTATCAATTCACTTAACCGTAGTCCAAAGACGAAAGTAAAGTTCCACCACTCTGCAAGCAGGCAGTTGCTGCAGTTAGGGCTGGGCGATATGGAAGAAAAAGTATATCTCGATATATTTTTACTTAAACTCGATATTCATTTTATATATAGATATATTTTACAGTGAAAGTATACATACGTATAAAGATAATAATTTTTGAGCAAGATTCACTGAAATTGAAGTGGATGACAACTGTACTGTAACCAGTCAGTAGCACTTTTATTAACCCAGTTATTCAAGATGGATATTAACAGCACAGAAAATAAACTGTTTAAGTAGCACAGAATTACATAACATAAATATAATTGAAAATATTATTTCTATATTATTTCTATGTAATAAATAAATAACATACAATACAAATGTATCAAACTCAGATAAGAAATTAATTTGCAGGCAGGAACTTTTTTAATTACCAGTCGATGATGTAATGGACCGTCACACACGTAAGGTTCTGGTCAGTGTTAAGGAAATGACTTTACTTAATTTTGCGGCTTTTACCATGAATTGATTAACGTGGACCCCGACTTAAACAAGTTGAAAAACTTATTCGGGTGTTACCATTTAGTGGTCAATTGTACGGAATATGTACTGAACTGTGCAATCTACTAATAAAAGTATCAATCAATCAAAGGCTATGACCGTCCTCACTTCGGCATACATTTTTGGAAGCATTTCTCGTGTGAAATATGCCTGGCCTGGCAACTCGAGAACAGTCTGTGATTTGTGCTTACATGGTAAACAACTCAAATTAATGTTTATCCAGACGCATACATTTGTCCAAATATGGCCAAGTAGACGCATTGTGGATTTCCTGGACGTCGTCTACAATGCTAAAAGAAAAATCTAAAGAAAATAATCCCTCTGCCATCTTACACTAGATTTTTTAATATATAAATCGCCTGCTTGAAAATTCCCTCTTTCTTTTCTCCGACTCTCGTCGTCATTTGAATGTCTGTTGTGATTTCCCTTCCTGATTTGATGACCCGCCCTATCTTCCCTCTGATTGGCCTGTCCATAATGTTTTTCCATAATCCCAACAAATCGTGGCTCATCATAGTAAACAACCAACCAATCACGGATGTTCTTAAACCAGCAAGGACGTCTTGGAAGGTGAGGGGTTTAGTAGCCCATGGAGTTTTGTGAGGGAGTGAGAAGTGGGGTAGAACAAATAACACAACAAATAAGCAGTGTTTGGTCATTTTAACGTGAAAAAAATTATATCAATATTATGATATTTTCTCAATTCATATCTTGTTTAAAAATATATTGATATGTCTTACAAACTCAATATATCGCCCAGCCCTAGCTGCAATGACGATGTCTAACAACGATCAAAGATAAGATTGTCTGGTCTTGTCGGAAGAACAACTTGGCAGGGCTTTGAATGTATGATTTTTATAATGTACCGTTTTCTATGCTTATTTCTGCTCACTATCTTCAAGCTTGTGGCTTAACATTGACTGAACACCATTACTTTTTCCCACGCTACGGAATGGACCAAAAAGTAGACAGGACGCATGAACAATAATATTGCGTTAACTTTGACAGCCCTACTTTAAATATTTAGATAATGTTAATTTAGCCTGTTTATGCAGTAATTTAATTACAAATTACACAATGACGCAATGTTCATGCATCCCTCCCACACTACCATTTACCTATAACATGATTAATAACTGTGATTTAAATACTAATAAATATATTCCTGGTTGTTAGTTTGCTCATAATCATGCAGCCCTGACAGTAGGCGTTCCAAACATTACAATCCACCGTATTCACATTTAAATGTGCAGGGTTTACTCCCTAATGCTGCCCCAAACTTGGACAGCATTGGCTCATGTTGGTAGTAAAGAGAATAACAACTTAACTTATAAGCCCCCAGCACCACCCTTTCTGGTCACACCTTTTTACAACGCCAAAGAAGTAGTGTTTAATTTTACACCCCTGGCCTCACCCTAGTAAAAAAGAAAAAGCATTTTGGACCAATTTGCAAGCAGGAAGAGATGGAATTACGACGGCTGTTAACCCCCCACCCCCTCCCAATAAAGGATGTGGGGGTGATAGGCGCAGGAGGGGCTGTCAGTCAGGCAGGGGACCCTGGGGTGAACAGAAGGCAGGCGGTGGTGTCGCTCAGCCATGACCAGGGCACAATGACCAGGACCTGACCCTTCAGAAGTACCATCTCACACATGCCAGCACTGGGACGGCTCACAGGGAGGAGGAGGGTTTAGATCCCGAAAGGAAGTGGACGAGGGTTTTATTTCGCAAACATTCTACAAAAGCTCACCCTGAAACAAAAACAAATCTTTTTATATGACGTTTAAAGCAAAGAGGCTATTCATTCATGTGAGCTTTCCTCATGGTAGAAACAGCAAGTGGTCTAAAAAAAAAATAGGTGCCTGAGACGAACACACACACGCACACAGGGAATTTTAGCCTGGGATGTTGCAGACAAAGGCTGTCCTCCACACCCCTTGCTGGGAGCACACAGTCCACTGGACACACAATCGAGAGCGGAAGCACATCAGCTGGCTTGTGCCTGTGAGCCGCAGTGAAAGGGGAGGGAGGTGGATTGAGAGAAAAGAGCCCCCCCCCTCATTTCAAATTATTCCAAGTTATTCTGCTGGATGACTGACTTCATTTCCGACCAAAAGCAGGAGAGAAAAACAGAGGGAGGGGTGAGAATGAAATGGAGGACTGTGGGGGAGGAGGCGGATGGGAACAGGGTGGAGACCAAGGTGACAGTCAACAGCTCCGTACTGCATCTGAATAGGGCCTTTTTTTTTTAATTCACAATAAAAAGGATGTGCGCGGACATTCAGTGCCACTAAAAACAGGGCGTCATCCACAATAAGGGATTGTTTGCGACAATTTCAGATTTTGTTTAAGACAGTTTGAAAAGAACTAAACAGATTTAGAGTGGGAGGAGAAACACAAAGTAGGACGTTGTGGTGGAGAGAAGGCGTGATGGAGGAAAGCACGTGCAGACCAGGCAGGCGTGGGCCTTGAGGCCGGTCGCTCTAGTGTGTGGTGGAGAAGGGGGAACCTGGGACAACCATTTCCTTAGTGGACAAAGTGGCCGTTTGTCTACTGCTCTGGCTGGACCCATGGCTCACTAGGCTCCAGTATGCCACCGTGCTTTTGCTTGTGTCTCGGCCTTTGGCTTCCTACCCCGATGATGAGTGGTGGAGGTGGTGGGGGTGGGATTGGATGGCAAGAGGGACGCACTGAAAGAAGGACACGGAGAGAAGAAGAAGGAAGAGAAGGAGTGACGAATGAGAGGAGAGAGAAAGGATGTGGCCTGAGTCCTGGGAGCCAGCCAACTTGCCCTCCCTTCCCTCAACTCTGTCTCCCCCTTCTACCAAAAAAAAAAAAAAAAAAAAACCTCCCCGCCTGCCTCTCACTACACAATGGCTGCTTCTCTGCTGAAATTTCACGTTATTGGATCCCGGGACTGGAGTTTTGTACTCCCACAATGTCCAAGCAGTGGAGCATGCTGCAGGGGAGAGACACACTCTGCAAGCTAAAAGCTGGAAAACCATTCCTCCTTTCATTAACATCAGAAAAGGGGAGAAAAAGTCTCCCCCTTTGACTAATTTTTTCCATCTCCCACAAATCTCTCCTCACTATCAAAAAAAAAGAAAAATTGTCAGGCTACACTAGACAGATTTGGCTTGTAGAAAATCATTAAAATATCATTGACAAAATAAACACAAGCTACTTATCCCAAATCCGATTGTGTAGCTTATCCTTAACGAGAAAAGTGTAGAGAAGCAAAAAATGTTAAATGCTAGGCTTGCTTAATGTTTTGAAAAAAACATCCGAGCAAATTTCCCAACTAAAGCATGGAGTTTCCAGCAGGGCGACACATGTGAACGCCACAAACCAGCTAGCCAATTAGCCACGGTTCAAATGCTTAGAATAAGCGGAAAACTTGAAGGGCACGGCTAAACAAATGACAACGACCCAACATGGATGCTGAGCAAATTATGACACGAGGGCCAGGAACAGAGACACTCACTGGGGGTGCTTTATGTTTTCCATTAATAAAGGCCAATCGTAAATTCGGACGACGCCCACGACAACAACTCGCGTTCACACGCCTGCTTTATTAGCTGCGGTGAAAGCCAATACTTTGCCTATAGAAGGAGAAGTGAAAGAGACATTTTTTGCAGTATCTCCTTGCAACAGCTCAGGCTGCTGGTGAGTCATCTGCCTCACAAGAACATTCGGCTAAGCTACTGACTGACTCAGGAAAGAACAACAACCCTGCAGTATACAATGTAGCTGAATTCTACCTGCATCTTTTGACAAAATACAGACGAATACGGTAACATCCATCCATTTTCTACCGCTTATTCCCTTTGGGGATGCCTAACTCAGCTACAATTGGGCGGAAGGCGGCGTACACCCTGGACAAGTCGCCACCTCATCACAGGGCCAACACAGATAGACAGACAACATTCACACTCACATTCACACACTAGGGCCAATTTAGTGTTGCCAATCAACCTATCCCGAGGTACATATTAGGTTTTAATAATCACGTATGGAGGCAATGTTAGCAGGCAGTACACATGCTAAAAAGTCCAAGTGATCCAATATTTGTAACAGCAAACATCATGAGATTGCTCTCCTGTCTAATTGGTGGCAGTAATGTAAACAGAAAGGTTTGGCCTGCAGTCGTGTGTCAAACAGCGCTCACAAATACGACATGGATGTGTCTAATACTATGTCTTAAGCAGAAACATGCTCAGCGACAAACACATTAAGGAAAGTAATAGTTCTGATTATTTGTCTTGTTAGTAACCCAGTACAAACTGTAAAACACACATTTGTAAAACAGATTTTAAAATCTATACTTTGTGATAATTCCAACATAACCATGTATTCCTGGATCATCAACATACTTTTAGGGGTGTAACGATTGATCGGTTTATATTAATAAATTTCAAGTATAGTGATCTGTGTTCAGTGAGTTTGCCTATAAGATCAATCAATCAATGTTTATTTATATAGCCCCAAATCACAAATGTCTCAAAGGACTGCACAATTCATTACGACTACAACATCCTCGGAAGAACCCACAAAAGGGCAAGGAAAACTCACACCCAGTGGGCAGGGAGAATTCACATCCAGTGGGACGCCAGTGACAATGCTGACTATGAGAAACCTTGGAGAGGACCTCAGATGTGGGCAACCCCCCCCCCCCTCTAGGGGACCGAAAGCAATGGATGTCGAGCGGGTGGAATCCAAAATTGTTTTAAAAGGGAATCGATTAATTTAATAGATAATAGAAAAAAAAATGGATTTAAGAACAGCAAATTTATATGAAGTATATTAAGAACTTTAAATAATAAGGACGTCAAACATTTAGTCTATTTGCCCGTCTGTGATATCATCAAGACAAAAATGGCGGGTAGCTACGGTGGTCGAGAAAGGTCATAACAAATGCAAACACTACAAGACACAAAGACTTTCAGCTACAACACGGTTGCAAGAGTCACAACAAATACAAACAACACAACACAACAAAATAATATCAAGCCAAAACATAACTTAAAGCCACCAACAAAACGGGAGTGACGTGGAGCATGTTACACAACGGTGCAACTTCCGGAACACAACATTAAACAACAGCATGTAACAACCAGGAAAAAAGTATTTCCGCAGAAGAAATAAATACAAGAGATGGATGAAGGAGGCTATGAAAATTAGGAAGCAAGGGGCAAACGCCATTAACAGGGATGAGGGGGCATAGATGCACCGCACACCTGGGATGCTGCCTCACAAGAACACTCGGCGACACCATGGTGGAGAATAGATACTGTGTGGTTGGGTTGGCAATTTTACTTAGCAGGTCAATTTACTCCTAAAATGTTGGTTATCTTTATTGAAATATGCATAAATATTAAAAATGAGAGTGGAAAAGTTTCCTTTTATTAATTCAATCTGAAGTGTTGGTTGCACCTTATTCAAAAAGGATGTGAATGCATTGTCCGTTAATTGTTGTTTACTTGCTTGTTTGTATCCATAATTCATTTATACCAAATTCCCTTACAAGAAATAACAGGAATATAGGAAACGTCATCTGCAGTGTCCAGTATGCAGTATTTATTTCACTGTCGAACTGCTTGAATTATTTATTTACTAAAAGTTACTGAAGTTACTTGATGTCAACTCACTGAATTGTTTTTGATCGCATTGTTCTAACAAAATGAGATTGTCCTTGAATCATATCGGTAACTGCAAAAATGTAATCGTTGTTAAAACAAATCTTTGCACCCCTAATTTATTTACTATCTAGTAGGAGTGTAATGGTACACAAAAATTTCGGTTTTCGGTACTTACCTCGGTTCAGAGGTCACGGTTTGGTTCATTTTTGTTACAGTGAGAAAACAACAAAATATAAATGTTTTGATTATTCATTCAACAAATTTGCTAAATTTTCCACCAAAAATATTTTTCTTAGTGGAATGTTTCATGTGAAGTAATGGGAACCTTGGATAGGTCAATAATTCATAATAACATTGATTTTGATTCAATATCGTGTTTTGAGCAATGACAGTTTAAAAGAAAAAAAAACAGCTTTGTTTTATTAGTCAACGTTGCAACTTTTTATAAATTACATCTAGTCTTTAAGCTTTTTTATTTCACTTTTGTTTATGTTTTTGTTTATTTTAATAATATTTTTAGAATGTGCCGTGGGCCTTTGAAACATTAGCCGTGGGTCGCAAATGGCCTCCGGGGCACACTTTTGACACCCCTGCTATAGATAATAAAAAATAAAATCTGATAAATCTATGGGTAAAAAGCAGAGCCTGGCGACGCATGCACATTTATCTCGCTCTCTGTCTCTGCCCTTCCATCACGAATGTTGCTGTGTGCGTCCCTTTTTTTTTTTGTTTTTAACCCCTTCTTAAGCCTGAACGTGCATTGAAAATACACGCAACCCTAACTTAAAATGCCGGTCATTCGAGGCATTTAAGAAACTCCACCTGGACAACTCCGCAAAGAGGACATATCCCGTGTAAAGGGGAGGTGTGGTCAGTCTATCATAGCCCAGTCGTTGCTAGCATGCCATGTGTTGTTTTTTTTTTGATTGATTGAAACTTTTATTAGTAGATTGCACAGTACAGTACATATTCCGTACAATTGACCACTAAATGGTAACACCCAAATAAGTTTTTCAACTTGTTTAAGTCGGGGTCCACGTAAATCAATTCATGGTTCCTCGGTGTGCGTTGTTTACACAACGTGCGGTGCACTACTTAATATGTCCGTGTCGTTCGGTACACCTTCAAACCGAACCGAAACCCCCGTACCGAAACAGTTCAATACAAATACACGTACGGTTACACCCCTACTATTTAGTGCTATTCAATTAAGAAAATTAGATTACCTAATGATACGACAAGACAAAGCATACGTTTCGACTGTTACAGCGTCACTGGTGTGCTTTGATATAAAAGTAAGTCTCCAAGAAATGTTCGTCGAACTTTTAACTACAACAGTGGGAAGGAGGGAGCTGGACAAAGCAAACGCAAACCGTGATATTCGTGAATCAACAAAACAACTGTATCAGGCCACTTATGTCCTGCAGCATCACTATCACCAGAATTTCAGGAGTCAGAAACTAATCAATTTAGTTTTTCTGACATGAATTTGGAAAAAGCTCGGACAAAAAAAACACAAGTCTATGTACAAACAGCACTAATTTGCAGGTAAAATGCAAAAAAAATTATGAGTCCTGGTAGGGCAGGGATAGGCAATTTTTTGGCCCACGGGCCAGATTGGCTTTTGAAATTTTAAAGATGTACATTTCAAAGCATATCTATCATATGTGTTGGAACTGAGAGTAAACTTACAAAACATGGGCTAAACATCTATTTTCAACAATATCATATCGGAAATACAAAAATGATTACAGGGTTATTAAGACTTGCATTCTCTTTTAGTGGGAACAGTGTTCTTGATCATCCTTTTTTTGCTAATGCGTTAATGTCTGGTTCGTTGCGGCAATTCTCCAAACAGATCTTTGCCAAATTTTGTTCTAATATTTATCGGGCTGGATTAAAAAGACAAATGGGCTAGATGTGGCCCCCCGGCCGTAGTTTGCCCACCCCTGTATTACAGTATATTCCACATAAATGGGGGACACTTGACACTGTAACCGCTGCGTTAAGGCATAGTTTCAACGGAGTAGAGCATTTGTTGTTTAGAATTCTTTTAGGACCGGGTTATTTCCTACCTAAGTCAGATCAAAGTATATATGGTGACTTAACCAGGGAAAATTCAAGTTACAAAGTATGAGCTTGCAGGCCTCCAATATTCAATGTGTCAAGAAAATGACTCGTTTATTGAGTTACTGTATAAAATGGAATGATTTAGGATCAGATCTCTCAAGAAAACACATACACCAGCAAAATACATTTGTGACATGCACAGAAATCCCCTTCCTGTTCTGAAAAGGCTTTGGGAATTCCATCAAAGACACAAGGTTTAGGATTTACATCTGTGCCCTTTTATGTCTGCGGCCTCACAGGAAAGAACCATCTCAGGCCAGCTGTAGCCAAGATTTCACAACAAGGCGCAGCCTTCACGGTCACACAAGCGCACAACTGCAAACACTATCCACAATTCGAGACATTTATTGTTCAAATCACTTTTCTCACAAGCCCAGAGATATAGTCAATGAATATCACTGCCCAAAGAGAAAACAGGCGAGGAAACACACCTAAATGTTTTATATAAAAAAGGTATACTTCTAAAATCTGCCCTCAACTCAGGTGCTGACAAATAAACCACTTAACGCAGGCTCTTAAAATACTCATAGGAAATGCAAAATGGCGCGGCCTTTACAATGCACCAAGATCCAGGCACATTTCTAAAGCACGAGAATGGAACAAGGTCTGTTCCCTCGGTTGTCCTGTCTCCGTCACAGGCAGGCCAAGCCGTCTGGTTACTCGGAGGACCGTTGCCATTAATCACCCAAACAATCAAGACGACAGCTTCTAGAACACGCAGGCACTGGTTCATAAATACTGTGTGACGGCAAAGGAACATCAGGAAACTTTCTCCATAATCAGTTCAAATCATTGGAAAACTTCAAAAGGTATGACGGCAAATAATAATTAGTTAGTTTATCAGAAGTAGACGGCTACTGAAATAGCATTGATGTGATCTGCTATGCTGGTTTCTTCCCTCAAATACCATCTTTGGACAGGACAAGAATCATCAGCGGGGGGTAAAACAGGCAAACTACGTTAATACATTTCATGATTATAATAAGAGGATCCAGGGGTGAAGGTCTTAAAGCAAGTCATAAAGCAAGTTCCGCACTGAGTCCCCAGTCCCGTTTAACAAATTCTACAAACATGTTTTACTTGGGAAACGTCGCCAAATGAAGGCCCGTGTATTACAAAGTGTAATAAGCCCAATCCATTACTAAATAAATCAGATTGGCTCAATTTTTTTCACACATATTAAGGTCAAGTCCTAAATAAGCTTTTTAGGAACCAAAGTCTGCCACAATATTTATAAAATATCAGTGGATCATCATTAAATTTGACATACAGCTATTCTGGTTGAGAAAACAAAACAACAAAACTTCTTATTAGCGGTAGTCCATAGCCATTGATGCTTATAACTCAATGACATATTTCCAAATCTTTTTTAGATTTAACATATGTCTGCCAAAGACACAAGCAAGCATGTGTTCTAAATGTGCCAAATTTAAAATGGGAATGTTGGAAATGTACCAGGTATTTATTAATTCTAGCGAATGTCTGCATTGTTTTGGATACACCGTGCCAATCATAGCATCTAATCTCAGTCTTTTGTTGCTAAAACCAAATACATTGTAATTATCCCGCCGTTTTTTCTATTTATCCACACTGCAGTAATGGCTAAAGGTGTTAAAATTGTAACAAACCAAGATGGGCAAACTGCTGAATGGACACCCGGCTAGGGTTAATACACATGATGATATCCTCTGCGCAGTTTGACACTTGAAAAAATAACGTGCCATTAGTTTCTGTAAACCACTGTAGTCACAAGCAGCACTTCCCTAAAAGTTGCAGAAGCAAAACCAAGCATGTGTTCAACTCAGCAGACTTTGCGAATAGGGAAGATGTGTCTAGCTTAGATTAGCCAATAAAAGGTACGTACGTGCTCAAGGTCACATCCAGCCGATAGCCTCAGAAATCCTATCTATAAAATAGTCCAGGAAATTATTTAGCTTAACATAAGGGCCACAGGATATCAGCAATTACCCAGGCCATAAAGCACGAGGCCCTAACAGCTGAAGTAGCTGTCTCCCTTTGTCGTTTCATGACTTGATGAGGGCTGTTTAAGAGGAATGCGTTTGAGAAAGCTCTGCCACAGGAATGGGAGTTCAAAACAGCCCTCAGGTGATAAGATCACAACATGGCAGATAAAAAACGCTGAGCTGTCAAATCAATCACACAGATAGGAAGAGGACACAGTTGAGAGGGATCGTCAGGGAATCACCTGACCGGCAGCAGACAATAGCGAGGCACAGCAGGAATTCTCACACAATGCAAGGCCGTACCCTTGTATACAAGATCATTTCACTGCCAGGCCAAATGACCCTTACTCTCGTGAACAATGGAGGAGCAGTTTATAGGCCGGGGATGACAGCAATACACCCGCTTGATTTCTAATTACCTTTACAACACATGTCAAACTCGTTGTTGTAATTCTAAAGAGGAAAACTTGACTTTAATGTTGTCATTTTGGTCCAATGTGCATAAAACATTAATGCCCAGAACAACAGAGTGCTCAAAGTTCTTCTTTGAGAAAAGAGTTAAAAGAGAAAAACATGCTCGATAAACATCAGTGAAGATACGTGCACATGCTTTCATAACAGTCCTGATTTCCCTATCCCCGTCTGCAAAAGTCACAATCACCTCTTTCTTTTAAAACAAAAAAATACTGTAGATTGTAAAACGTAGGGTATTTTTTAAGAAATAAGAAACTGGTTTGCTGAGGGTTAATCCTGCTATCAATACAGTTACCCAAAATAGGAATGCTTTTAAATTATTCCTGTATTTTACAGAGCCAATTACCAATTACTAAAACAGTTTATAGAAATTAGGGATGTAACAAATAATGGTTTTAATGAAAACCACTGTAAAACTCCCAACATTTTAACATTACCGTTTTAAATTGAAATGATCTAAAAACTAGGATTGATAACTACACTCTGATAAACTCACTGGCAGGCGCTAGCTTAAATGCTAACATGAATACAAAGGACATTCTTTTCTTTTTCCCATACCCTAATATAAACTTATGTAAACACATTGCTGTCTGAGCAACTAAGCTATTAAGTTGTGCACATTGAACCTACAAGCTGTGCTCTCTTAGTACTAAGTGATCGCTATATATTCGAAGGAATATGACTTGGAGGTGGTTTACGGTGCGTTTAAGGACCGCTGTGAAGCATAAGCACAAAACATGCAATATAGTGGGTTTTTGAACACTGGGTCAATTTATTTTAGTCGTTTGAAAACATCTAAGGATTTCAGTGTGTGTAAAAGTGCTTTGAGACGCAACACCTCTGATAGGAAATTTTAATATCGTTACAGCCCTAACATAAACAGATGTGTCTTATTGACACTGATTATAGGTCTTTTTTTGATCTGAGTTCTTGTTCCTCCATGAGCCATTTAGACAAACTCAATCCAGAAACAAGAATCCAAGCAATTCTGTTGATCTATATTTTCCTGCATCTGCAAGATAGTGTGATTTATATTTCCCATTGTTGCCCGTATTTGTGTCTATTAAGCTAATGTTATACTGCCTGTATCGTCGTTTTCTAGTTTCAAAGCGTACGTAACACATCTTCCCTACCGCGTGGTATCATCTCTAAGCGGTTGTTTGGGAGTGGTTGGTTTTGAACTAACACAGCAGGAAACCAAATAATCCATTATTCGGAGCAAATCACGCAAACACACAAAAGAGATAGTCAAGAGAAAACGAAGCGCTGCAGATAGCTTAACATATTGTGCATGTTTGGTTGTGTCATTTCTAGCTGCATATCCTCAAATATTACAATAAAGTGGTGAATCTGCTCAACCAGTGAGCGACCAGCAGTGGTTTATGCCACCTATATGCTATCAGTGCAATTGTACCATTTTCTATCTGCTTTTGTCAATAAAAAGTTGTAAAGGTTAAGAGAGCTATGTAGACACTCGACAGTGGAAAAAAAAGCATTCGAGGTTGATCTTTACTTCCATCGGTATTCTCATCAGCTAGACTAAGTAAGTATTAAGTAGCAAAAAAAAAAAAAAAAAAAAGATTTTAGTTGCAAAAGAGCACAGAGTTACTAAAAATGGCAAACCCACGACACCGTCTCATAACATTGTTTTTGAGGACAAACCAAAATCAAATCAGGGCTTATGTAACAAAACCCTATCCAAAAAAGACACAACAACAAAAGAAGTGGATATGGCAGCAGCAATCCTAAGTATTGCGCTCCCTCTGCGTTTCTATGAATCATACAGCAAGGCAAGCAAGACAGGTGGTGGAATCCTAGCAACAATTCCTGGATCGCTTCGCCATCTTAGCTGCCACCACCATGCAGAGAGGAACAAACCCGGCACATCATCTAGCCTGTAACTATTTTCCAACGCATGGTTTTGTGGCTGGAAAACATGGGATTAAAAACAAAATAAGACATGTGCTCATGTGGACAAGGGATGCTCATAGATGCAACTAATGAGAATAAGGCATTGTTTGTTAAAAGTAATCTAATTCTGCACCAATGGTGTATAAAAATAAATCTCTGTCCACATAAAAACTCATGAATCAGATAGTCTACGCATTTTGGACGATCTGAAGCCTGATTAGGCGACATCAGTTGTGCTGCAATGGCCTGTTGGTTTAGTGTATAAACTTCGACACAACCTGTCTTTTTCAGACCTCGACATGACCTGTCTTTTTCAGTCTTTTGTCTATGGGAAAATAAATGTCTTTTAATCAGGTCAATGCAGTAAATTACTCCAATACTACAGTTAAATAAGATTTAAATACATGAAATTGTTGCACATTTGTCATGGACATGAGACAAAACGTGTTGGGAAGCCAAGTAAATTACATTTAAAGGGTAAAAATGTTCCAACATCACTTTTATGCTGCTGTATTACTGCCATTTTCCAGACTTTATGGATTATTTCTGGTCTAATTTTGAGTATTTCTCTTTCGAAAGGTGCACCTAGAATGTATTGTGAGAGATTGCACGACTTCAGGTCGCACAGAAAGACCACTTGCGCCCCAACTAACTGATCCAGATGAGGGTTGCTATTAGGAGTGTGGGAAAAAATCGATTCGAATTTGAATCAGGATTCTCACGTTGTGCGATTCAGAATTGATTCTCATTTTAATTTTTTTTTTTTTTTTTATCACTCCAACAAAACAATACATAGCAATACCATAACAATGCAATCCAATTCCAAAACCAAACCTGACCCAGCAACACTCAGAACTGCAATGAACAGAGCAATTGAGGAGAAACAATGTATTTGGATTATTTTGAGTATTCTATTTATTTATGTTATGAAAAGAGCTGATTATTGCATTACAGTCACTATATGACATGCAATCATGCCATGCTGTGGCCCACTTCATTCAATCGTAGCAAATGAGGGGAATTGTTCAGAACTTTGGATCAGAGATCTAATGTGAACCAAATGTACGGGACTGTTTGTGTGAAGTGGGATGGGGAACAGTACAATTTGCCTACTTCAAGCACACCGGCAAGCTTGGTTGATCTTTCTGTGTGGACACTATACCATCTTTTCAGATGCCATTGTGATCCAATTGTCTACCGAAATGCTAAGGGTGCATTTCAATCACTACTATTACATGAACTAAATTAGTCTGATTTCTCAAATAGTCCGTTTTTTCGTATTTTCACACCTATGTGTGAAGTCCAAGTGTCCATGCACACTCTCTAATGCGACTTGTTACGCGCCATGTTCCTCATATTCACTCGGGGCCCACATTTGATTTTAGCGCAAAAAAATTAATTCCTTTTCCAGTTGACCTATGACGTCACACTCCTCATCTGCGGATCCATACACATTGTTTTAAAGGATATCCGCAGTAATATTGTCATATATTAAAACTATTATGTCTCTAACTGCCATGCTGATGTGAAATAGCAGACAGAATTAAGAAATGATCTTGGATTCTGCTACAAACATGACGCGCTACCAAAAATGTATCAAGGCAGAAGCAGGTCCGAAGCAAAGAAAGACCGGCGGTTTTTGCGAAGGAATTTTCGGACAAAGAATCATTGAAACAAAAATGTTAAATCTCAGAGTACATTCAAAAAGCTCTGTGGATTGATGGTAGTTTAAGTCCAAAGGAAAAGACCACTCGCGCCCCAACTAACTGATCCAGATGAGGGTTTCTATTAAGAGTGTGGGAAAAAATCGATTCGAATTTGAATCGGGATTCTCACGTTGTGCGATTCAGAATTGATTCTCATTTTTTTAAAATCTATCTTTTTTTTTATCACTCCAACAAAACAATACACAGCAATACCATAACAATGCAATCCAATTCCAAAACCAAACCTGACCCAGCAACACTCAGAACTGCAATAAACAGAGCAATTGAGGAGACACAAACACGACACAGAACAAACCAAAAGTAGTGAAACAAAAATGAATATTATCAACAACAGTATCAATATTAGTTATAATTTCAGCATAGCAGTGATTAAAAATCCCTCATTTACATTATCATTAGACATTTGTAAAAATAAAAAAAGAACAATAGTGTCACAGTGGCTTACACTTACCTCGCATCTCATAAGCTTGACAACACACTGTGTCCAATATTTTCACAAAGATAAGATAAGTCATATTTTTGGTTCCTTTAATAGTTAAAACTAATTTACATTATTGCAATCAGTTGATAAAACATTGTCCTTTACAATTATAAAAGCTTTTTTACAAAAATCTACTACTCTGCTTGCATGACAGCAGACTGGGGTAGATCCTGCTGAAATTCTATGTATTGAATAAATAGGGAATTCATTTAAATCGGGAAAAAAACGTTTTTGAATCGAGAATCGTGTTGAATTGAAAAAAAATCGATTTTGAATCAAATCGTGACCCCAAGAATCGATAGTGAATCGAGGATCGTGGGACACCCAAAGATTCGCAGCCCTAGTTGCTATTGTTCTGGAGTATCTTGCCAGTTGTGTGGAGTACAGAGTTATTGTTAATCAGTTTGGAGAGCAGAAATGCAGCGTGAAGAGGTTTGTGTATGGTTTATTATTCGCCTTTGACACCTGTTTCATTATCTTTCATCTCATTCGTATTTCGTTCAGGAGTCCAAATTTAGCCAGCTTTTTACATTTCCTTAGCTACCTTCTAAAATAAATCTGTTTCTTTTTTATTACCATCAATTTCTAATTGTTCTGCTCTTTTATTTTGTGAAACAAATAAAAAGTATTCTCTTCATTACAATTATTGCTAAGTTTTTATTGAATGGTATCTGCTTCCAGGTTGAATCCCACGCGTTGAGACTGGCGCATGCGCGATACAAAGAGTCCTGTCCGGCCGCACACACCCCCCCTTAAGAGATTCGGTTTCCAATCGCAAAATCCAGTTGAGTTAGTCCGACTTTTAAAAAAACTGAACAAAATCGGATTAAGGTGTTTCCATTGGCTGTAGGAGGCATATTTAGAGCCAAACTATTTGAGAAATTGGACTAATTTAGTGCATGGACACTCGGGGAATGACCATTTTGCATTTGGTCTTTTCGTGGCTGGTTAACATTAATGAGAGAGAGAACTAATCGCCTCTTTAATTCCAAACAATCAGAAATCTGAAGTAAAAGCATTCACAAGGGTAGGCTGTCCACCGTCTGAACAATTGGTATGCACACAGTAGTTACTGCACCAAAACTAACAGTGTAAACGATCAATCAATCAATATTGATTGATTGATTGTTTACTTATATAGCCCTAAATCACTAGTGTCTCAAAGGGCTGCACAAACCACAACCACTACGACATCCTCGGTAGGCCCACATAAGGGCAAGGAAAACTCAAACCCAGTGCCCACATAAGGGCAAGGAAAACTCAAACCCAGTGGGACGTCGGTGACAATGATGACCCAGTGGGACGTCGGTGACAATGATGACTATGAGAACCTTGGAGAGGACGAAAGCAATGGATGTCGAGCGGGTCTAACATGATACTGTGAAAGTTCAATCCATAATGGATCCAACACAGCCGCGAGAGTCCAGTCCAAAGCGGATCCAACACAGCAGCGAGAGTCCCGTTCACAGCTAAGCCAGCAGGAAACCATCCCAAGCGGAGGCGGATCAGCAGTGCAGAGATGTCCCCAGCCGATACACAGGCAAGCAGTACATGGCCACCGGATCGGACCGGACCCCCTCCACAAGGGAGAGTGGGACATATAACGATACGCCTTGATCACAGTCTGGTATGAATCTCAGTTTTAAAGGGACAGTTTGGTTTATTATGTGTAATAACATTAACTAATGCAAGCTTTTCTGAGCTTCAGTGTTGACAGATGTAAATAATTTCAAAAGGAAACGTTAAAAACTGAAAACTGGAAACACGTAATTTTACAATAATTAACATTCTGAAATAAATCATTATTCTTTGAAAAACAAAGATTTTATAATATATAAGGGTTTGTTCTAAGGAAATTGCCATAATGATAACAAACACTGTTTGCGTAAAAGATGGCCTGCCTGTCCCATGACTCCATGTGTTAAATATGGGAAATCTGTATGTCTCTGTACTAGGGTTGCGTGATATAGACAATATACTCTGTAAATTTGCCTGACGATAGAGCTTTTAATATTATCGTTATATATCGTGATAATGCTTGTTGATGACACTTTCTAGCTGTGTCCAGCAATTTTGACAGCGACAAGAAAGCAAACGAACATGTCCTCAACACGGCTAACGTCTCTCCTCAGTGCAAAGCCACTCTGAAGCCAGCATTTTTCGCCTTCATTGTGGCAAATAAACTCTGTTTCTTGCAAGTATCATGCTTGCAGGACGAGGAATACCTAAATGAGCTCCACCACACACTGTTAGGGATATGCTAACCGCAAAGCTACAGCTCTTCAACATAAACAGAGGTGGACAAATTAATACAAATATCAACAGTAACGATATCAAGTCGAGCGTCAGTATATGGGCGGCACTACACTGGCCAGATCGATACTTTTTGCTGTCACAAAATCTTCTGTCGCTTGTGTTATTGTTTCCAAACTCAGTCAATAGGTCCATGGACACAGGGGGGCTTAAAGGGCATAAACAAAACGATTCAAATCATAACCAATGGTAGGAAATAAATTAAGTAATTAAGTAATATTGTCAAACCCCCATCTTGTGTTTTGTCTAATTATTTTGTGATCAAACACGGAATGATTCAACAATCTTTAAATGTTTAAGTATGAGCAACAGCATTGGATCAATACCTAAATTTGTAGCGTCACCCACAACTAGTATAAAATATCCAAACAACAGAAGAATATGTGCTTATTATTACAATTTAACCGAAATGTAACTAGAAACATGTTACAACAGAGAGAAAAATGTTGTAGACAGTAAATTACCAGAGAAATAAATAATAGTGGAGAAAATTATAAAACTGGAAATCACACAAAAGGCCTTTTTCCACCGCAGGAAATTTTCAATAACTTTCCCGTCTAGCCGGGAAATTAGAATTCCCACTGTGTATCACCAAAAAATACCCAGGTAGATTGAGTTTTTCAGGAAATATTTTTGATTCCTGCCAGCGAGGTATAACTTTCAAAAGTTCATGGTACTTTTGAGGAGCAGGCTGTGCTGTTGATTGGTTAAAAACAGTTGGAAGCGTACTTAAAACTCTGGGTTTCCCAAACATTCATTTATTTGTGGTGGCCCGCCACAAAAGAATTACGGCCGCCACAAAAAATAATAATAATAATAATAAAAAAGAAATTAATTACCGGTAAAAAAAATATTAAAATTTTTGTTTTGCGCCGTTTTACTCGCTCGACCGCTCATAAAAGCAATGGGACACTGTCTGTGAATGGAGCTTGTAGTTACATATTATATAAATATGTAAATATTATATAAATATGTACATAAAGTGTTGTAATTATATTACAACTCCACGTTCTTCTTGGTCATTGCCGCCGCCTCCCCCCACGCCACCGCCCGACCGCACCACCACAAATAGATGCTTGACCTGTGGGAAGCACTGAAACTTATTTTTCAATCACACGACAGCCATTGCAGAGTATGTGAGAAAAGCTTGTTCATTTCTTAGTTCTTGTGTATTTCTATTACAACAACTTCATGACAAAAATTTAAAAAAAAAACAAAGGTGCTTTTATGGGGCATCTGTGTGCTAAATGCAGTTTAAGGTTGGTTATAATTTTTTACAAACTTTTTATTGGTACTAGAGTTGTACGGTATACCGGTATTTGTATCGTACCACAATACTAATGAACCATATTCGGCACTATATCTAAAAAGCCTCTATAAAAGTACCGGTCACCCACCACAATTGCCCCTCCATCGTCGTCACGTCATGACATTGCTGGTTTACGAGCAGACGAGCATGTTTGCCAGCGCACAATCATGAAATACTTATAAGCAGACACAGTGTGTAGACAGAAAAGGGAGAACGGATGCATTTAGGCTTAAAAACTAACGGTAGAGATGAAGGTACAACACTGAAACGCCCTCGGTAAAAGGTGCATTAAGACATGGCTAGTTAGCTAGTGGCTAAAGCCCAGCCGCAGTCGGCAGTGTTTTAGCTCCTTCTAAATCACTAATCCTCGCTTCCATAGATAGTACTTTATTGATTCCTATAAGAGAGTTCCCACAGGAAAATTAAAATGGCGACAAATAAAGTTTCTTACAAGTATCATCTCTGTGGGACGAGAAATAGCTAAACATGCTTCACTACACACCGTAGCTGACCCGGGTCACAATGTAAACAAACGCCATTGGTGGATCTACATGTAACATCCACTGTAATGATACCAAGTACAGGAGCGGATCTAGTCGATACTATTATGATTACGTCAATATTTTTAGCATCACAAAAGCCTTTTTTTGTTTTTTTAAGTTTATGTAATGTTTATAAACTAAGGAAATACGTCCCTGGAAACATGAGGACTTAAAATATGACCATTGCATGATCTTGTAACTACTTGGTATCAGATTGATACCCAAATTTGTGGTATCATCCGACACTAATGTAAAGCATCCAAACAACGGAAGAACAAGAGATTATTAAATTTTAACTGAAGCGTTGATAGAACATATTAAAAGAGAAAGTAAGCAGATATTAACAGAAAATTAACATTGAGGTTATTATTTTCTACCACTTGTCCTTAATAATTTTGACATGGAAAATTACACAATATGTTACTGCATACATGGGAACCTTTGTCGGCTCACTTACTACTAAAAGACAAGTTGTATTGTATGTTCACCATTTTATTTAAGGACAAACTTGCAATAAGAAACATATATACCATGTACCGTAAGATTTTTTGTTAAAATAAAGCCAATAATGCCATTTTTGTGGTTCCCTTTAATTTAGAAAGGTATCTAAAAGTATCGAAATACATTTTGGTATCGGGACAACACTAATTGGTATGCAGAGATACAAGAAGTGGACAGAGTCTTTTAAACATATTTTACAGAGGAATATAAAGTATTCAGCCAGGTTATGAAGCGGCAACCTCAGCTGTTTACTACTCAGGCTGTGTCCCCACTAAGCTGGATAACCCCACAAACGAATAATTGTTTAGCCTGAGCCCTGTTTCAGCCACACTAAACTAACGTTTAAGGTTCCCCTCCACAAATTTTTACCTGGGTAAGTGCGCCGTGTATTTCTTGAATCTCCAGCTCATAGCATTTTATGGACTCATCGATCGTTTACAAACTGAGTTCGGAGGGGAAGTGACGCCAGAAAGATCGAGTCCCACACAGGAAGTGACATCAGAAAGAACGTGCCACTGCCAGCTTCATAATAAAGTGGTTTCGTAACTCAGAGCTACCACTGGAACTATGGAGTCGAGTCATCCAGACATGCCTGTGTTTCTCTTTCTTCTTACACGTACAGACACTTGTGGAAATCACAGATGAATACCTTAAGAGAAAACGATTGCAGCTATTTCGGATACAACACTTCTCAGATGGCTAGACAACTTTCGAATGTCCAGGTCAGCTGTGATTCTGCTTACTGAAAAACTTAGTCCATTTTTGGAAGGAGAGTCAACAATAACGCAGGCTACCGTGGATGTGATAAAAAAGGTAGCGTGTTCTTTGTATTACCTGGCCGTCGAGGGAAGACTATGGAAAACGTTGAATGCTTTTGGACTGGCAAAGCAGACTGTATCTGTTATTGTCCGCCATGTATGTCGCCGACTCAACGTCTAGGTTCACAGTATATAAAGTCACCAAAAACGAATGGACAATGAAGGTGAAGGCAAAAGAGTGAGCCGTGTCCTGACCAGATATCTAGATCCCTAGACTGATTATTGTAAAATGTTCTATGTCACATTGTGTACTATTGTGTCCAATAAAGATTTGATTAATTTATGATGGGTCTGGTGTGATTCACTACAATAGGGCCCCACAGCACACTGGATTCCAGTTATTTGAAATACCACAACACAGGATATTGTTCAGATAAGTTAAATTTAATAACTTGCACACAGAGCAACACTGGAGGTAGGGCTGGGCGATATATCGCGGGTTTGTCTCTGTGCGATATAGAAAATGACTATATCGTGATATTCGAGTATACGTTCTTACGCAGTTGCTTTATGCTGGTGGCATTACACTACAGGCTTTTCTCGTTCCTTCCTATCTCTCCTCACAGACAGCAAGCGCACTTCTTACATACTTCATAAACTGTCACGTCATACGTCACTTACGTATACACCCTCACAGAGCAGAGAGGTGGCGGCATGGGTAACGTTAGCTGTGATGCTAGTAGAGACGTGTGAGTGGTAGTACGAGAGAAAGAAGGTGCGAATGAAGGAACAATTAATTCTCAAGAAAAACAGCAGGGGGTCCATCGTCTGGCGGTGGTTTGGCTTCAAATGGGAATATGTCGAACAGACAACCGTAATTTGTCGAGTGTGGGGCAAAAGTGTTGCCACAAAAAGTAGCATTACTGCTAATATGTAGCGTCATTTCAAAAGTCACCTGCTAGAGAATGAAGAGTGTTTACTCCAGATGTCAACATCTTCATTCGGTGCCACACGCCCACACCATCAAAATGCCGAGGCAATCATTTCCAGATCAACACCGTATGAAAAAAAAAAAGTCAACAACAGAATTTAATAACGTCCGTAGTAACCTACCATATAGCGAAGGACAAACACTATTTGATTACATGTTAAGCAGCTCATTTTTTTTTTTAAACTTAAAATTTCTCTGACAATCTTGCACTTTCTGTTTTGGAGATAACATGAACGTTTGTGACATTGCTTAGTAACCGTTTAATAAATACAGTTTTGATCAATTGACTTAGTTGTGATTTCCTTCTCTGCATGAAAGTTTAAAATGAGCATATATTAATGCATTTTGAAGAAGGATGTTTTAATGTAGACACATTGAATCATCATACTGCTATGATTATAAGTATTAGGTGTTGATTCAAGGTCAAAGCAAAATAGCGAGATATATATTGTGTATCGCGATATGGCCTAAAAATATTGAGATATGCCATATCGCCCAGCCCTAACTGGAGGTGACTATGACGTATGCATTTTACGCGCATGCGTACTAGGTCGCGTTGCGCCGACGGGGAAGAGGGGATCTTAAACGCCCATTGTGTGTGTGTGGAAAAGGATAAGGTTAGGTGGGATTTACCCTAGATAACCGGCTTAGTGTAAACGGGGCCTCAGTGTGACGATTGTGTGGCATCGTGATGCGGGTTGGCTCTCTCTTGATGCAGTATCGCCCAGCCCTAACTGGAGGTGACTATGGCGTACCCATTTTACGCGCATGCGCACTAGGTCGCGTTGCGCCGGCGGGGATGAGGGGGTCTTAAACGCCCATTGTGTGTGTGTGGACAAGGATACGGTTAGGAGGGATTTACCCTGAATAACCGGCTTAGTGTAAACGGGGCCTCGGTGTGACGATTGTGAGGCATCGTGATGCAGTCGGGCTTGAACACAGCGTAAAGGTAAGAAATAATTTATTTATTTAACAAATAAAAACAAATAGAACTAGCATGGGAGCTAGAAAAAAACAAAAGCGCTAGCATGGGAGCTTGAGAAAAAACAAATACATAACGTGGAAGCTAGCTGGTTGCGAGCAGGAATACGGGATCGGATTAGAGTTGTCACTGTTGTGAAAACAAATTAGGAAGCCAGGTCGAATGAACAAAGGGGGCAGACTTAAATCAGGTCAGTAATTACAAAAACAGGTGTGCGTCCAGAAACAAGTGGCAGGTGAAACTAATAAGTAACTATGGTGTCAAGATCAAACAAGGAAGTGCAACCAGTCACTAAGGCAAACATTTGCAGAACATAGTACAAAAAACCTCAAAACCAAAACATAATATGAGCTGGTGTGACGCCAAATTTGTGCCCAGCGAAATAAGTGCTCAGGAATGGTGTGCGCATGCGCGCACCTGCGCAGTCCAGTGCGCAGTGACCAGCCGGGCATTTTTTTGGCAGGGCGGCGTCAATGACAAACCAACGTGTGTGTAGCGAGAGAGAGACCATCCTAGTAATGATTTAGCGAGTTAATAGCCTAAGACAATATATATCGCATTAACTTTGGTAGGATATGGTTTTTCTTTTAGCTAACAATATCAGCAAATCCAAGTTTAACTAATGAGTATACCTCGTATGCACTCTCACTGAGGCCACAGGGGCAATTATTTGGCAAGCCATCCCATACACACTGTATACAATAGGGTGGGCATATATTTCGCACTTAAGGCGCTAAATATATGCCCCGACACGCTTGGGCACTTATTTCGCAGCGAGCACTTATTTCGCTTGACACCGGGCAGTGGATCATAACACTCAGACTTCCTTGGATAAATATGAAAATAAAGGAGACTGTAAACGAGCGGCACAAAGGTAAATCACTGGGAATATTCACTATTTTGTTTTGCACGAATACAAATGTAACTATTCTAGAAATAAAAAAAGCAAAATAAACCTCTTCACACATTTTAAAAAACCACGACAGTGAATGTCGTCTGTCTATCTGTGTTGGCCCTTCGATGAGGGCGACTTGTCCAGGGTGTACGCCGCCTTCTGCCCGATTGTAGCTGAGACAGGCACCAGCGCCAACTGTGACCCCAAAGGGAATAAGCGGTAGAAAATGGATGGATGGACAGTGTAAAATGGCAACATAAAGGAGAAGGGAGGGGGCACATGACTTCCTCTGTGACAAAACACATTATCAAAGACACATTGGAGCGCATCAAAAACACCCATCCGGTGTTAGAAGTGGCCTCAGTAATTACAAAAAGAGGTGTGCGTCCGGAAACAAGTGGCAGGTGAAACTAATACGTAACTATGGTGACAAGATCAAACAGGGAAGTGCAACCAGGAACATTAGCAGAACATAGTACAAAAAGACTCAAAACCAAAACATAATATGATCCGTGCAGCGGATCATAACACTCAGACTTTGTTGGATAAATGTGAAAATAAAGGAGACAGTAAACGAGCGGCACAAAGGGAAATCACCGGGAATATTCACTATTTTGTTTTGCACGAATACAAATGTATGTAACTATTCTAGAAGAAAAAAAAGCAAAATAAACCTCTTCACACATTTTTAAAAAGCACAACAGTGAATGTTGTCCGTCTATCTATGTTGGCCCCGCGATGAGATGGCGGTTGAAAATGGATGGATGGACAGTGTAAAATGGCAACAAAAAGGAGAAGGCACATGACTTCCTCTGTGACAAAAACACATCATCAAAGACACATTGGAGCGCATCAAAAACACCTATCCGCCTAATAGGCGGTGTTAGAAGTGGCCTCAGTAATTACAAAAACAGGTGTGCGTCCGGAAACAAGTGGCAGGTGAAACTAATACGTAACTATGGTGACAAGATCAAACAGGGAAGTGCAACCAGGAACTAAGGCAAACATTAGCAGAATATAGTACAAAAAGACTCAAAACCAGAACATAATATGATCCGGGCAGCCGATCATAACACTCAAGACTTTGTTGGATAAATGTGAATATAAAGGAGACAGTAAACGAGCGGCACAAAAATCACCGGGAATATTCACTATTTTGTTTTGCACGAATACAAATGTATGTAACTATTCTAGAAAAAAAAAGCAAAATAAACCTCTTCACACATTTTTAAAAAGCACGACAGTGAATGTTGTCTGTCTATCTATGTTGGCCCTGCGCTGAGATGGCGGTTGAAAATGGATGGATGGACAGTGTAAAATGGCAACAAAAAGGAGAAGGGACAGGGCACATGACTTCCTCTGTGACAAAACACATTATCAAAGACACATTGGAGCGCATCAAAAACACCCATCCGCCTAATAGGCGGTGTTAGAAGTGGCCTCAGTAATTACAAAAACAGGTGTGCGTCCGGAAACAAGTTGCAGGTGAAACTAATACGTAACTATGGTGACAAGATCAAACAGGGAAGTGCAACCAGGAACTAAGGCAAACATTAGCAGAACATAGTACAAAAAGACTCAAAACCAAAACATAATATGATCCGGGCAGCGGATCATAACACTCAAGACTTTGTTGGATAAATGTGAAAATAAAGGAGACAGTAAACGAGCGGCACAAAGGTAAATCACCGGGAATATTCCCTATTTTGTTTTGCACGAATACAAATGTATGTAACTATTCTAGAAAAAAAAGCAAAATAAACCTCTTCACACATTTTTAAAAAGCACGACAGTGAATGTTGTCTGTCTATCTATGTTGGCCCTGCGATGAGATGGCGGTTGAAAATGGATGGATGGACAGTGTAAAATGGCAACAAAAAGGAGAAGGGACAGGGCACATGACTTCCTCTGTGACAAAACACATTATCAAAGACACTTTGGAGCGCATCAAAAACACCCATCCGGTGTTAGAAGTGGCCTCAGTAATTACAAAAACAGGTGTGCGTCCGGAAACAAATGGCAGGTGAAACTAATACGTAACTATGGTGACAAGCTCAAACAGGGAAGTGCAACCAGGAACTAAGGCAAACATTAGCAGAACATAGTACAAAAACACTCAAAACCAGAACATAATATGATCCGGGCAGCGGATCATAACACTCAAGACTTTGTTGGATAAATGTGAAAATAAAGGAGACAGTAAACGAGCGGCACAAAGGTAAATCACCGGGAATATTCACTATTTTGTTTTGCACAAATACAAATGTATGTCACTATTCTAGAAGAAAAAAAAAGCAAAATAAACCTCTTCACATATTTTTAAAAAGCACGACAGTGAATGTTGTCTGTCTATCTATGTTGGCCCTGCGATGAGATGGCGGTTGAAAGTGGATGGATGGACAGTGTAAAATGGCAACAAAAAGGAGAAGGGAGGGGGCACATGACTTCCTCTGTGACAAAACACATTATCAAAGACACATTGGAGCGCATCAAAAACACCCATCCGCCTAATAGGCGGTGTTAGAAGTGGCCTCAGTAATTACAAAAACAGGTGTGCGTCCGGAAACAAGTGGCAGGTGAAACTAATACGTAACTATGGTGACAAGATCAAACAGGGAAGTGCAACCAGGAACTAAGGCAAACATTAGCAGAACATAGTACAAAAACACTCAAAACCAGAACATGATATGATCCGGGCAGCGGATCATAACACTCAAGACTTCGTTGGATAAATGTGAAAATAAAGGAGACAGTAAACGAGCGGCACAAAGGGAAATCACCGGGAATATTCACTATTTTGTTTTGCACGAATACAAATGTATGTAACTATTCTAGAAGAAAAAAAAGCTAAATAAACCTCTTCACACGTTTTTAAAAAGCACGACAGTGAATGTTGTCCGTCTATCTATGTTGGCCCTGCGATGAGATGGCGGTTGAAAATGGATGGATGGACAGTGTAAAATGGCAACAAAAAGGAGAAGGGAGGGGGCACATGACTTCCTCTGTGACAAAACACATTATCAAAGACACATTGGAGCGCATCAAAAACACCCATCCGGTGTTAGAAGTGGCCTCAGTAATTACAAAAACAGGTGTGCGTCCGGAAACAAGTGGCAGGTGAAACTAATACGTAACTATGGTGACAAGATCAAACAGGGAAGTGCAACCAGGAACTAAGGCAAACATTAGCAGAACATAGTACAAAAACACTCAAAACCAAAACATAATATGATCCGGACAGCGGATCATAACACTCAGACTTTGTTGGATAAATGTGAAAATAAAGGAGACAGTAAACGAGCGGCACAAAGGGAAATCACCGGGAATATTCACTATTTTGTTTTGCACGAATACAAATGTATGTAACTATTCTAGAAGAAAAAAAAAGCAAAATAAAGCACGACAGTGAATGTTGTCCGTCTATCTATGTTGGCCCTGCGATGAGATGGCGGTTGAAAAAGGATGGATGGACAGTGTAAAATGGCAACAAAAAGGAGAAGGGAGGGGGCACATGACTTCCTCTGTGACAAACCACATTATCAAAGACACATTGGAGCGCATCAAAAACACCCATCCGCCTAGGCGGTGTTAGAAGTGGCCTCAGTAATTACAAAAAGAGGTGTGCGTCCGGAAACAAGTGGCAGGTGAAACTAATACGTAACTATGGGGACAACATCAAACAAGGAAGTGCAACCAGGAACTAAGGCAAACATTAGCAGAACATAGTACAAAAACATTCAAAACCAAAACATAATATGATCTGGGCAGCGGATCATAACACTCAAGACTTTGTTGGATAAATGTGAAAATAAAGGAGACAGTAAACGAGCGGCACAAAGGTAAATCACCGGGAATATTCATTATTTTGTTTTGCACAAATACAAATGTATGTAACTATTCTAGAAAAAAAAAAGCAAAATAAACCTCTTCACGCGTTTTTAAAAAGCACGACAGTGAATGTTGTCTATCTATGTTGGCCCTGCGATGAGATGGCGGTTGAAAATGGATGGATGGACAGTGTAAAATGGCAACAAAAAGGAGAAGGGAGGGGGCACATGACTTCCTCTGTGACAAAACACATTATCAAAGACACATTGGAGAGCATCAAAAACACCCATCCGCCTAATAGGCGGTGTTAGAAGTGGCCTCAACATGCACAGGAAAGGAAATGTGATCATTGTGTGACCGTGGCTGCAATGCGAAACAGTGTACAGTGCTGTGTGAATGGGCCTGCCAGGTACTTTATGAATGGAGGGGATCATGTGACCAGCAGCACCTCCCGAAGCAGATATTTCTCACTGACTGTCAACAAGCGCACACAAGGGATCAGCCGTGTAAAAACAATAAACGCCAACACGATCGTATTTTGCTTAAAAAAAAAAAATACAGATTAAATATATTTCTGACACGTTTAATCGGTGCTTTTGTCGCACGGGACCGTCTTTTTTTTATTTTTTATGAATGGAGATTGTGATATGTAAATGAGAGCGATTGACGAAAAAATGCCATCTTCCGCCTTCTCGAGGCTTTTCATTAACGAAAAACGCACGTTGTGGCTTTTTCTCAACCTGTTTGTGTTATTCGGAAATCCGCGTAAGACTGCCAGCACCTCCGTGTTATTATTAAGGTCTAATACACGTATAACGATGGATTTGGTGTCGGTAAAGCACACATATGCTAGAAAATGAGTCAGCTGCGGGCCTGGTGTTATAATAAAGGATTCCCATTGATAAAAAAAAACACATGCTTATAGTCATTTTAATGCAAGCATCGCAACGGCGTGTTTACGTCAAATGTGATGTTATTAGTACTCACTCGTTGTTTGGATTTGTTGAATCTTCACTCATTTTCTTCCTTACGGAGATCCTAGCAATAGCATCGACGGCGCATTGCAAAAGAGCACAAAATTCACCATTTTTTCCCCTTCACATGTGTAACCAAGCCGTCTTTAGTTTAGTTTATGATCATCTGTGACGGGGAGTTTTTTGGTTTTCCTTTTTTTTCCTCAGAAAGACCATAAAAGAATAGTGGTGAGGAGCAAAAAAAAAAAAAAAAAAAAAAAGAAGTGGCAGCTAGCTTTCTTTAGCCGCCGATCGCTCGGAGGAATGACAATTTCTCCTCCCTGGAAGACAAATCCGACACAAAATGAGCCATCTTCTTTCAACAACCACAACCCCCGAGGCGGTTGATGCGGGCGGGGAGAGGTAGGGGGAGAAGAAAAAAAAAAGACGTGTTATATCCTCAAAAAACGCAGAAAATATTAAACCCCGTAATGTTTGCCAGCTTATTCGCGTCGGGGTGCCGAGCATCCATTCGCCAAGTTGATGTCCGGCGCCCGGGACGACACTTGAAGAAGAAGCCTCCTTGTTGTTAAAAGGGAGGAGAGAAAAAAAAAAGAAAAAAAAAAGCCAGCCTTGCTCCGCCAACGTGTCCGAGTAATGTCCGCGATAGGAAAAATGGAGGGAGGGAAGAAACGAGGAAGGAAGGGAGGGGAGGGGGGACGAAGCCACGCTTGTTTCTAATCCACAAAATGTTCACCGAGGGATGTTTTTGAAAATTGAAAAAAAAATAATACCCCAGCCCGTTTTAGTAACTCAGAAGTTAGCGGACATCTGCTTTAATCGAACTCCATTTTCAGCAAGGGGAGGGGAGAGTGGAGGGGGAGAGGGAGGGAGGTAGGGGGGGGCCATCGGAAAACTGGGCGGATGTGTCGACCCCTCGCTGGAGAGAATTAGATCCTTCCGCGGCGTGGATAAGAAACGTTGGATTTAAACCGCACCAAACGCACCGATTCAAGTGATTTTTACAACAAATGCACGTTCGGATAAATGACACACCGCTTGAGTGATACATTGGAAGGCAGAAGAGAGTTTCTTTCCGGAGTTGGTGTAAAGTAGTCCCCTTGCACGCTTCCCAAATGAAGTTTCTTTTCAATCATGCTGAGATAGGGGAGAGGTGGGCGATACTGCACATTTTGATATCGATCTAATACAGTATCGCCAATAAGTGATGTGAATTATATTTATATAGCGCTTTTCTCAAGTTACTTTTTTTTTAAACCAGTGTGAGTGGCACTGGGAGCAGGCGGGTAAAGTGCCCAAAGACATAACGGCAGTGACTAGAATGGCGGAACCGGGAATTGAACCTGCAACCCTGAAGTTGCTGGCACAGCTGCACTACCAACTGAGCTACACAATACCGATACATATTACTTAGTAATTGTATTACCAATGTTTTTGTCCTCTGGCATTAATTAGAATGTGGTAATATTTTGAGTTAATTTTAGCCTGTATATCAGTGGTTCTTAACCTTGTTGGAGGTACTGAACCCCACCAGTTTCATATGTGCATCCCCCGAACCCTTCTTTAGTGAAAAATAAAATGTTTTTCAATTCAAGACAAAGTTATATGATCTTTTACTTGTGCACAACTGTGCATGAACATCACCTTGTTAAAAGAACAAAACCAACACAGTGCATGAACTCGTAACAAATTACACACCTCCACATCAGTTTGGCTTCTGCTGTTGCCGTATCCCTATTATGCCGATAAGGAGAAGTTTTTTATGTACATGATGAGTCAGGTTTGGCTTGAGTGGAGGCTCCACCGAACCCCTAGGGTTCGATCGAACCCTGGTTAAGAACCACTGCTGTATATTTACTAGGAAATTGGTCCTGGATTAGAATAGGAATAGGGTCTATGAATGCTATAGATCCGTACCATCAATTGATTAACGTGGACCCTAACTTAAACATGTTGAAAAACTTATTTCGGGTGTTACCATTTTGTGGTCAATTGTACGGAATATGTACTGTACTGTGCAATCTACTAATAAAAGTTTCGATCAATCAACCGGGCCGCACAGAAACAATAAATAATGTATAAACTACCGCATTTTTTCAGACTTAACTTTCGCCTGTCCCACCAAACACACCAATACACTTGTTTCTAGATGTATATTACAACTTATTTGTTATAGTACAGGGGACAGTGCCCACTAATTGGACATGTAACATATTAATGTGCCAGATTGTCGCCAAAGGCTCATTTTTCATACTAATTTTTTTGCTTCTTTATTCTGCCACATGTAGAAAGCCGGTCTGTGAAAATAATGAATACATTAAACCCGTCCCTGGTGGAAAAAAAGGTTGGGGAACACTGCTATAGATCAGTGGTTCACAGATATTTTTCACCAAGTATCACCTCAGAACACACTTGTCTCTCCAACAACCACCATAATGACCGACATTAAAATACAGTAGAAAAAAGGCCTTAATATTTATTCAAAACAAGACAGCAGTTTCATTTAACAAGTATATTTAATATTTTTGGCCGCATTACACAAAGTTTGAACAGTTACACTGTGTTTAAATATTTAAAGCTGGAGAGAATTAGATCCTTCCGCGGCGTGGGTAAGAAACGTTGGATTTAAACCGCACTAAACGCACCGATTCAAGTGATTTCTTTTTATAACGAATGCACTTTCGGATAAATACCAGACTGCTTGAGCGATACATTGGAACGCAGAAGAGAGTTTCTTTCCAGAGTTGGTGTAAAGTAGTCCCCTTGCACGCTTCCCAAATGAAGTTTCTTTTCAATCATGCTGAGATAGGGGAGAGGTGGGCGATACTGCACATTTTGATATCGATCAAATACAGTATCGCCAATAAGTGATGTGAATTATATTTATATAGCGCTTTTCTCAAGTGACTTTTTTTTTAAACCAGTGTGAGTGGCACTGGGAGCAGGCGGGTAAAGTGCCCAAAGACACAACGGCAGTGACTAGGATGGCGGAACCGGGAATTGAACCTGCAACCCAGAAGTTGCTGACACAGCTGCACTACCAACTGAGCTACACAATACCGATACATATTACTTAGTAATTGTATTACCGATGTTTTTGTCCTCTGGCATTAATTAGAATGTGGTAATATTTTGAGTTAATTTTAGCCTGTATATCAGTGGTTCTTAACCTTGTTGGAGGTACTGAACCCCACCAGTTTCATATGCGCATCCACCGAACCCTTCTTTAGTGAAAAATAAAATGTTTTTCAAATTCAAGACAAAGTTATATGATCTTTTACTTGTGCACAACCGTGCATGAACATCACCTTGTTAAAAGAACAAAACCAACACAGTGCATGAACTCGTAACAAATTACACATCTGCAAATCAGTTTGGCTTCTGCTATTGCCGTATTCCTAATATGCCGATAGGGAGAAGTTTTTATGTACATGATGAGTCAGGTTTGGCTTGACTGGAGGCTCCACCGAACCCCTGAGGCCGACTCACCGAACCCCTAGGGTTCGATCGAACCCTGGTTAAGAACCACTGCTGTATATTTACTAGGAAATTGGTCCTGGATTAGAATAGGAATAGGGTCTATGAAGGCTATGGATCAGTACAATGAATTGATTAATGTGGACCTTGACTTAAACATGTTGAAAAACTTATTCGGGTGTTACCATTTCGTGGTCAATTGTACGGAATATGTACTGTACTGTGCAATTTACTAATAAAAGTTTCAATCAATCAACCGGGCCGCACAGAAACAATAAATAATGTACAAACTACCGCATTTTCTCAGACTTAACTTTCGCCTGTCCCACTTAACATACCAATACGCTTGTTTCTAGATGTATATTACAACTTATTTGTTATAGTACACGGGACAATGCCCACTAATTGGACATGTAACATATTAATGTGCCAGATTGTAGCCAAAGGCTAATTTTTAATGCAAATTTTTTTGCTTCTTTTATCTGCCACATGTAGAAAGCCGGTCCGTGAAAATAATGAATACATTAAACAGGTCCCTGGTGGAAAAAAAGGTTGGGGAACGCTGCTATAGATCAGTGGTTCACAGATATTTTTCACCAAGTACCACCTCAGAACACACTTGTCTCTCCAACAACCACCATAATGACCGACATTAAAATACAGTAGAAAAAAGGCCTAAATATTTATTCAAAACAAGACAGCAGTTTCATTTAACAAGTATATTTAATATTTTTGGCCGCATTACACAAAGTTTGAACAGTTACACTGTGTTTAAATATTTAAACCTGGAGAGAATTAGATCCTTCCGCGGCGTGGATAAGAAACGTTGGATTTAAACCGCACAAAACGCACCGATTCAAGTGATTTCTTTTTTATAATGAATGCACTTTCGGATAAATAACACACCGCTTGAGCGATACATTGGAACGCAGAAGAGAGTTTCTTTCCGGAGTTGATGTAAAGTAGTCCCCTTGCACGCTTCCCAAATGAAGTTTCTTTTCAATCATGCTGAGATAGGGGAGAGCTGGGCGATACTGCACATTTTGATATCGATCTAATACAGTATCGCCAATAAGTGATGTGAATTATATTTATATAGCGCTTTTCTCAAGTGACTTTTTTTTTTAAACCAGTGTGAGTGGCACTGGGAGCAGGCGGGTAAAGTGCCCAAAGACACAACGGCAGTGACTAGGATGGCGGAACCGGGAATTGAACCTGCAACCCTGAAGTTGCTGGCACAGCCGCACTACCAACTGAGCTACACAATACCGATACATATTACTTAGTAATTGTATTACCGATGTTTTTGTCCTCTGGCATTAATTAGAATGTGGTATTATTTTGAGTTAATTTTAGCCTGTATATCAGTGGTTCTTAACCTTGTTGGAGGTACTGAACCCCACCAGTTTCATATGTTCATCCACCGAACCCTTATTTAGTGAAAAATAAAATGTTTTTCAATTCAAGACAAAGTTATATGATCTTTTACTTGTGCACAACCGTGCATGAACAGCACCTTGTTAAAAGAACAAAACCAACACAGTGCATGAACTCGTAACAAATTACACATCTGCAAATCAGTTTGGGTTCTGCTGTTGCCGTATTCCTAATATGCCAATAGGGAGAAGTTTTTATGTACATGATGAGTCAGGTTTGGCTTGAGTGGAGGCTCCACCGAACCCCTGAGGCCGACTCACCGAACCCCTAGGGTTCGATCGAACCCTAGTTAAGAACTACTGCTGTATATTTACTAGGAACTTGGACCTGGATTAGAATAGGAATAGGGTCTATGAAGGCTATAGATCAGTACCATGAATTGATTAACGTGGACCCTGACTTAAACAAGTTGAAAAACTTATTCGGGTGTTACCATTTCGTGGTCAATTGTACGGAATATGTACTGAACTGTGAAATTTACTAATAAAAGTTTCAATCAATCAACCGGGCCGCACAGAAACAATAAATAATGTACAAACTACCGCATTTTCTCAGACTTAACTGTCGCCTGTCCCACTTAACATACCAATACGCTTGTTTCTAGATGTATATTACAACTTATTTGTTATAGTACACGGGACAATGCCCACTAATTGGACATGTAACATATTAATGTGCCAGATTGTAGCCAAAGGCTAATTTTTAATGCAAATTTTTTTGCTTCTTTTATCTGCCACATGTAGAAAGCCGGTCCGTGAAAAATAATGCATACATTAAATCGGTCCCTGGTGGAAAAAAAAGTTGAGGACCACTGCTATAGATCAGTGGTTCACAGATATTTTTCACCAAGTACCCCCTCAGAAAACACTTTGTTCTCCAACAACCACCATAATGACCGACATTAAAATATAGTAGCATAGAAGGCCTAAATATTCATTCAAAACAAGACAAAACAATTTCATTTAACAAGTATATTTATTATTCAATATTTTTTGGCCACTGTAACATCACACAAAGTGTGAACAGTTACACTCAGTGGCTTAGTGGTTAGAGTGTACGCCCTGAGATTGGTAAATTGTGAGTTCAAATCCCGGCCGAGTCATACCAAAGACTATAAAAATGGGACCCATTACCTCCCTGCTTGGTACTCAGCATTAAGGGTTGGAATTGGGGGTTAAATTACCATAAATGAATCCCGGGTGTGGCACCGCTGCTGCCCACTGCTCCCCTCACCTCCCAGGGGGTGATCATCCATCCATCCATTTCCTACCGCTTATTCCCTTTCGGGGTCGCAGGGGGCGCTGGCGCCTATCTCAGCTACAATCGAGCGGAAGGCGGGGTACACCCTGGACAAGTCGCCAACTCATCGCAGGGCCAACACAGATAGACAGACAACATTCACACTCACATTCACACACTAGGGCCAATTTAGTGTTGCCAATTAACCTATCCCCAGGTGCACGTCTTTGGAAGTGGGAGGAAGCCGGAGTACCCGGAGGGAACCCACGCATTCACGGGGAGAACATGCAAACTCCACACAGAAAGATCCCGAGCCTGGATTTGAACCCAGGACAGCAGGAACTTCGTATTGTGAGGCAGACGCACTAACCCCTCTTCCACCGTGAAGCCCCAGGGGGGTGATCAATGTATCCATTTTGGTTTAAACTCAACTCGTCGTGTTTGGAGGAAAAAATAATACTGAGTTGCATCCCAAGAACACCATACCTACTGTGAAGCATTGGGGTGGAAACATCATGCTTTGGGGCTGTTTTTCTGCTATGGGGGACAGGACGATTGATCCGTGTTAAGGAAAGAATGAATAGGGCCATGTATCGTGAGGTTTTGAGCCAAAACCTCCTTCCATTAGTGAGAGCTTTGAATGGTTGACCAAATACTTATTTTCCACCATTATTTACAAATAAATTCTTTAAAATTACTACAATGTGAATTCCTGGATTTTTTTTCACATTTTCCTTGTACAAAGTACAAGGAGGAATTAAAAGTTGAAGCAGATATAATATAAAGTGGCCAGAATATGATTTTAAATGATCATATCACTAATCATATCCAAAATACTGAGTGTAAAGCAGAGATTAGCTGACACACATATGATTATCGTTAGTTGATGATAAAAATCATAATAATACACATGTATTGTTATCATTCGTAGTAGTAGTAGTAATGTATTATCATTAGTGCATTTCCTGGTGTTTAGTCTTCTCCTGTCTTTCGTAGTGGTTTGTGTTGTGGTTTGTGCAGCCCTTTGAGACACTAGTGATTTAGGGCTATATAAGTAAACATTGATTGATTGATTGATTGATTGATTGATTGATGTGTCGAGGGGCCCAGTACAACATCCTACCCCTCCACTTCAACGCTCCCGGATAGCCCTCTTCTGTTTTTAGGAAGCTGCTTCAAATTGTTTTGTCTTTTCCAAGTTTTTAAAAATGAACACACAGGCCAGTTTGGTGTCATTCCGTGGCTGCCAGTTGAAAAGCCCTGCTATAAACCCTATATGACTAGAATGTGACTCAGTAGAGTGTAGACGTCTGGCAAGGCTAACAAAAGTAGAAAAAAAACAGGTTTTTTTGCTGTGGACTGTCCCATTGGTGCATTAGTTCAGGCACTGGGAATGGGTATAATCAATCAAGTCGTAAAGAAACTGAAGAAAAATGTGGTGCACTACTTAGGTGGAATCAGCAGAGGCACTGTTCATTGTGTCTCAGTTCTAGTTTGCCATCTAAAAACATACGCCACAATGTCAGCTATGGCGAGCTGCGCTTACATCAGGTTTATGGCTGCGGGGTGCATTGTCATGATTAAATCAACAATGGCATCAAAACAGAAAATCAGAACATTGAAAGAGAGCCTTTTGCATCCAACTAGAAACAACACTGCTAAAATATAGTCAGATCTTCACTACAGTATAGTGGATTATTTATTGGTTCACCACTCCTCGGTTTTATGCATGTTTTAATTTTCAGTTAAAACCATCTATTTCCATCATCCTCTCTCACTTCTATGGTCACCGTTCGTAATAAAAAAACACCATAAAAGTTACCAGAAACCCCCACATGGACCCACGAGTAACTTATTTTTTCAAATCATTTAAAAGCTTTTGCAGAAGAACCTGAATCGTTGGCCCGGTTGCATAACACTGAAATGTTATTGGATTTCTGTGCTGTGTGGAATGGCAAGAGATCAAGCTAAATGATTCTGCCCGGTTGTCATAGTGACAGCATGTTGTGTGAGAACTTTTCCTTTGTACATCTGCGAGCCATTAATGCTGGCTTGTGCCAAGCAAAATATGTTAAAGAGACTTCACAGGACCCTCACATAGACACATATCATAGATTTTTAATTTGCATTATGAAGTTTCTCTTCTGTTCTATGGTTGTACTCCTACACATATGATTCCCATACACAGTCTACTGCAGGGGTGCCCATTACGTTGATCGCGAGCTACCAGTCGACCGCGGGGGGGGGGGGGGGTGGGGGGGGGGGGGGGGGGGTGTCAGTCGATCTCCAGCCAGGCTTTTAAAAAAAATAGACCTAAAAATTAGTGATCATCAATCTTCACCAAGACGTCACTTAAATGACATTCACGTTACCGGAGGGTCTTGTGAGATGACGCTGGCTGCTGCAAGATCATTATTTTGAAAATATGACCGAGAGGAAGGCGAGAAACACTTTTTATTTCAACAGACTCTCGCGCCGTACCTTCCGTCAAAACTCTAAAGGCCGACTGCACATTTCCTATCTTCACAATAAAAGCCCTGCTTCATGCTGCCTGCGCTAACTAAATACAGAGTCTCGGAAAACTGGCGTGCACAAGCGATCCCTCAGAAAGCTGGCGTGCACATCACTTGTGCACGCCAGCTTTCCGAGACTCTTATTTTGTTAGCGCAGGCAGCATGAAGCAGGGCTTTTATTGTGAAGATAGGAAATGTGCAGTCGGCCTTTAGAGTTTTGACGGAAGGGACGGCGCGAAAGTCTGTTGAAATAAAAAGTGTTTCTCGCCTTGCTCTCTGTCATTTTTTCATAATAATGAACTGGCAGCAGCCAGCGTCATCTCACAAGACCCTCGGGTGCCGTGAATGTCAATCAAGCAAGCTACGGAATTTCCCGCCAATGTTTTTCTTGTAAAGTGTATGGAAGCTGGATGAATTAGATGCCAAAAACCAACCACTTTCATGTGGTATTGTACAGAAAGGACAACTTTTTTTCTCCTCCATTTGAAAATGTGGGCGTTATCATCATTACTGTCTGATTCCAATCAATGCAAGTCATCAGAATCAGGTAATACACCAACTTATATTCTTGTCTTTGTGAAAGAAAGACATCTATATGTGTTACACATGCTTGTATTATCATAAAACACATTTAACTTGTTTACAAAAATGTCTCTTTCATAAATAAATAAATATAAATGATATATATAAATGAGGTAGATCCCCTCGAGTTGGTCAATTAAAAAGTAGCTCGCCTGCAGAAAAAGTGTGGGCACCCCTGGTCTACTGTATAGGTTTAATATTGCTATGAAAATAATAATGAGCATGCCTCATTCAGAAAAAAAGGAAATTACTTACTTTTCAACACAAATACGTTTTTAATTCATGCCAACGTTACAACCTCAATGCGCAAAGTCTAATGCAATAACACTGAATTGGGCCGGAAACGTGACTGTGGTCTATAGTTGACTTCCTACAGTCTGAATACGTTGATGGGGTTGTAAGTTTCTGTCTTGGTTTCGGTTTCCCTTAATAAAAACAGAAAATGACTTACTTTTTTTTATCTCAAAGAAGTTAATAATGTACTATATGTAGATTATCATAACCTCAGTGCTGAAAGTCTGATACAAAAAAAACAATCACTGAATCCGACCCAAAACACAACGATGGTGTATGGTTGACTTTCTACGGTCTGAATATGTTGATGGGTTTTTGTCTTGGTTTTGGTTTTTGTTGAAACATAAAAGCCAATCAAAAATAGATGCAACAAACTGTCTCTTCTCTTATTGTTAAGACAGTAAACGGGACAGTTTTGTCAGTGGCATAATGTATGAAAACTAACTAAAAACTGTAAAAAATAACTTTGGTGACAAAGGCTAAGAAAAACTCAATATTTTAAAGAGGAAACTTAAAATAGAACCGAGACATAGTGTGGGTGGGTCATCCGTCTCAACAAGTGGATAAAAAGAGAGAAAAAATTATAGAAAGATACAGTATTGGAGGAAGTAAGAAAAAAAATGTTTGGTGATTAGCAACAATGAAGGAGGGCAATTTATGGTGTT
Organism: Nerophis ophidion; assembly: GCF_033978795.1. NCBI lineage: Eukaryota > Metazoa > Chordata > Actinopteri > Syngnathiformes > Syngnathidae > Nerophis > Nerophis ophidion. Next base: position 73,503,811 of record NC_084613.1, read on the forward strand.
GCATCAACAGGTGTAAAGGCGTTGTTGGCTGAATCTCTGAAAGCAGGAGTACCTGGTACAGGACAGAGAAAGAAACAGGTTAGTACCAAACGAACAGTTACCGTGGCAAAAACTAGATCAATAGCAAATGAGATGTACTTTGAACTGGACATTTTTGTATTTGTGTAAGCTAACGTCTGTACTTGTTGAATCACTACAAAAGTTGGTACACACATTTAGTGGACTGACCATCCTATGTCTGTAAATTTTGAGCAAGACTGGTCAAAAAACATCGCCACCATCCATCCATCCATTTTCTACCGCTTATTCCCTTTGGAGTCGCGGGGGGCGTTGGTGCCTATCTCAGCTACAATCGGGCGGAAGGCGGCGTACACCCTGGACAAGTCACCAGCTCATCACAAGACCTCACAACTCATTTAGTGTTAAAAGCCAGAGAATAAAAATGGGTCTTAAGACGAGACTTAAAACACTCCACTCTGGGAGCAGTTCGAATATGGAGGGGCAGAGTGTTCCAGATCTTAGGGCCGACCACAGAGAAGGTCCTGTTTCCCCTGGTTTTGAATCTGGTCTTGGGCACCACGAGCTGGAGCTGGCTCTCGGACATCAGAGCGCACGCAGGGTTGTAAGTTTGGATGAGGTCCAAGATATAATGAGGTGCCAGTCCATGTACAGCTTTAATAACAAAGAGCAAGGTTTTAAAATAAATTCTAAAATGAACAGGGAGCCAGTGCAAACTCTCAAGGATTGGGGTTATATGCTGGCGTTTCCTGGCCCCTGTTAAAAGTCATGGTGCCGCATTCTGGACTAACTGCAACCGAGAGAGACCTTTTTGGCTAATGCCAGCATAAAGTGCATTGCAGTAGTCCAGGCGACTTGAAATAAAAGCATGCACGACTTGTTCAAAAAGGTTAAAACAGGGGTCACCAACGCGGTGCCCGCGGGCACCAGGTAGCCCGTAAGGACCAGATGAGTCGCCCGCTGGCCTGTTCTTAAAATAGCTCAAATAGCAGCACTTACCAGTGAGATCACTCTATTTTTTAAGTTTTATTTATTTACTAGCAAGCTGGTCTCACTTTGCTCGACATTTTTAATTCTAAGAGAGACAAAACTCAAATACTATTTGAAAATCCAAGAAAATATTTTAAAGACTTGGTCTTCACTTGTTTAAATAAATTCATTTATTTTTTTACTTTGCTTCTTATAACTTTCAGAAAGACAATTTTAGAGAATAAATATAACCTTAAAAATGATTTTAGGATTTTGAAACACATATACCTTTTTACCTTTTAAATTCCTTCCTCTTCTTTCCTGATAATTTAAATCAATGTTCAAGTAAATGTATTTTTTTATTGTAAAGAATAATAAATACATTTTTATTTAATTCTTAATTATAGTTTCTGTTTTTTCGAGGAAGAATATTTGTGAAATATTTCTTCAAACTTATTATGATTAAAATTTAAAAAAATTATTCAGGCAAATCTAGAAAATCTGTAAAATCAAATTTAAATCTTATTTCAAAGTCTTTTGAATTTATTTTAAAATTTTTGTTCTGGAAAATCTAGAAGAAATAATGGTTTGTCTTTGTTAGAAATATAGCTTTGTCCAATTTGTTATATATTCTAACAAAGTGCCGATTGGATTTTAACCTATTTAAAACATGTCATCAAAATTATAAAATCAATCTTAATCAGGAAAAATTACTAATGATGTTCCATAAATTATTTTAAATTTTTTTTCAAAAAGATTCAAATTTGCTAGTTTTTCTCTTCATTTTTTTCGGTTGAATTTTGAATTTTAAAGAGTCGAAATTGAAGATAAACTATGTTTCAAAATTACATTTTCATTTTTTTCGTGTTTTCTCCTCTTTTAAACCGTTCAGTTTAGTGTTTTTTTCATCTTTTATTCTCTACAAAAAAACCTGTAAAAGGAAAAAAAAATGTACGACGGAATGACAGACAGAAACACCCATTTTTTTATGTATATATAGATTTATTTATTAAAGGTAAATTGAGCAAATTGGCTATTTCTGGCAATTTATTTAAGTGTGTATCAAACTGGTAGCCCTTCGCATTAATCAGTACCCAAGAAGTAGCTCTTGGTTTCAAAAAGGTTGGTGACCCCTGGGTTAAAAGATTAAAAATGGTTTTACCTTTGCTAAAAGACGAATATGATAAAAACACGATTTTAAAACGCCATTGACTTGTTTGTCAAGTTTAAAATCGCTATCTACTGTGACGCCAAGGCTGGTGACCTTGGGACGCACATCATTTTGCAATGGTCCCAAGTCACTGAGGGCTGGACCAAAAACTAAAATTTCAGTTTTTCCCTCATTCAATATTAGAAAATTCTGGGCTAACCAAGCCTTGACGCATAGACAGTTGAGAAGGGGTGTCAGGGGGCCGTGGCCTTTTGAAATCGGCATATAAATTTGCCAGTCGTCCGCAAAAAAATGATAAGACACTCCATGCCTCCCTAACAATTTCTCCAAGAGGGAGGAGATATAGCGCGATCAGGATGGGGCCTAGAATAGATCCCTAGGGGACACCACAGTAAAGCGGAGCAGAAGAAGAGGTGGCGTCCCCCAGCCTGACAGAGAAGGACCTTTCTGACAGGTAGGATTTGAACCACTGTAATGCAGTCCCCCTAATACCCACACAGTCTCTCAGGTGCTCTAAAATAATTGTGTGGTCGACTGTGTCAAAGGCAGCTGTAAGATCTAAGTGCACTAACATGGCAGAGCTGCCAGAATCAGACATTAAAAGCAAATCATTAAAGGGGAACATGATCACCAGACCTATGTTAGCGTCAATATATACCTTGATGTTGCAGGAAAAAAACCATATGTTTTTTTAACCGATTTCCGATCTCTAAAAGGGTGAATTTGGCAATTTAAACACCTTTCAATTGTTCGCCTGTCGGAGCAATGACCTTTCACCCGTGACGTCACAACATGAAGCAATCCGCCATTTTCTCAATCTTATTACACGCACCAAGTCAAATCAGCTCTGTTATTTTCCGTTTTTTTGACTGTTTTCCTTACTTTGGAGACATCATGCCTCGTCGGTGTGTTGTCGGAGGGTGTAACAACACGATCAGGGACGGATTCAAGTTGCACCAGTGGCCAAAAGATGCGAAAGTCCCTCGTTTGTTCTGCACACTGTACCGGCGACAGCTATGCTACAACAGAGATGGCAAGAATGTGTGGATATCCTGCGACACTCAAAGCAGATGCATTTCCAACGATAAAGTCAACGAAATCACAAAGGTGAGTTTTGTTGATGTTATTGACTTATGTGGCGTGTGCTAATCAGACATATTTGGTCACGGCATGACTGCAAGCTAATCGATGCTAACATGCTATTTAGGCTAGCTGTATGTACATATTGCATCATTATGCCTCATTTGTAGCTATATTTGCATCTAGCCTTTCCCTCCACCCACATTTAATGCCAAACAAACACATACCAATCGTTGGTTAGAAGGTGATTGCGGAATTCGTCCGCGCTTCCTCCCGTGCCGCTGTCTGTCGTGATATGGCTCAAAAGCTTCTGTTTCTTCTTTAATTTCGTTTTCGGTACCTGCCTCCATACTCCAACTATCCGTTTCAATACATGCGTAATCTGTTGAATCGCTTACGGCGCTGAAATCCAAGTCTGAATCCGAGCTCCTATGCTATACCTTTCTGTGCTATCCGCCATGTTTGCTTTTGGTGGCTTCACGCAGTGACGTCACAGGACAATAGACGGGTGGATATAGCGATGGTGTAAATCAGGCACTTTGAAGCCGTTTTTCAGGATATTGCGTGACGGGTAACATTTTGAGAAAAACTTCGAAAAATAAAATAGGCCACTGGGAACTGATTTTTATTGGTTTTAACCCTTCAGAAATTGTGATAATGTTCTCCTTTACAAACCTTTAAAAGTGCAGATTCAGTACTGTGCAAAGCTTTGTATCCAGACTGAAATGGATCTAAAGTGCCATTTTCATCAAAAAAGGCTTGATTGATTTTTGATTGATTGATTGATACTTTTATTAGTAGATTGCACAGTTCAGTACATATTCCGTACCATTGACCACTAACTAAATGGTAACACCTGAATAAGTTTTTCAACTTGTTTAAGTCGGGGTCCACGTTAATCAATTCTGGCTGCAGTTACACTAAAACACATTTCTCCAAAATTGTTTCCAAGACTTAGCAACTAAATGCCCATAAGTCATTGATAATTTGACTATGGATTCTACAACTTTGAAGAAATCGTTATACAATGTACTGGGAGCATGTCTTCCAAACCATTTTTAGGGAGCTCTCGCGACTGTGTTGAATCCATTATGGATTGAACTTTCACAGTATCATGTTAGACCCGGTCGACATCCATTGCTTTCGTCCTCTCCAAGGTTCTCATAGTCATTATTGTCACCGACGTCCCACTGGGTGTGAGTTTTCCTTGCCCTTATGTGGGCCTACCGAGGATGTCGTAGTGGTTTGTGTCGTGGTTTGTGCAGCCCTTTTTAGACACTAGTGATTCAGGGCTATATAAGTAAACATTGATTGATTGATTGGAGCATGACAAATGCCTTTTCTTCTCAAGACTTTTGAATGGAAGAAGTAGCAATGCTGTTGTCTGGAGTGCTGGTAGATAGCGTCCGGTCTAAGGAACATAATACTGAAGGCCTTTCTTTGTACCCCGAGTCTGGGAACTTTGGAAATTACTTTCCATATTTCTACGGACGTTCTCTCTTTCAGGTTGAGGTACCCAATGTCGGTGGAGTCAGCAATGAGGTGCCAAGAGGTGCGGCTTTGACACAAGGTGCACATTTTTTTTTAATTCCCTGAACTCAACAGTATATACAGTACCTATGATTAGCGAGTGCCTGCTCTCACTAGGCTGCAATTTTTAGGAATCCTAATTGCAGGGTGGCGAGTAGCAAAGGTGTAGACTCGGAAGTGCAAGAGGGGCCTCCAGGCATGTTTGACTTGTTCTTATTGTCGTACTGCAAACCCGCTAAGGAAATTCACATTTACTCATTCATTTTTATGCCTTCATTGTCTTCAGAATGCTGGGTATTTTTTTTCCATTTTGGTTACACGAGAGTATGTTTGCCTTGTGATTGTGATCAAGGATGTTGGTTTAGATGGAAGGTCAATAGAGTTGCAAAGCCCTTGAGGAAAACACATATTTGGGATTGCCCTTGTTCTATAAATGTTCAGAATGTTAAAAAAATGTCAGTATCATGAAAAGCTCCCTACAGATGCACGTTAAAGCCAGTTTTTTGTATGTGGTAAATGCCGATTCATTGGCTTTGAACACTTTGTTGTCGGTTGAACCTCTTTTACTACTTCCTATTGTTTGCATGTTGCGCGTGGGTTTGATTGAAACCTGATCCAGCCGGTGGAAGCTAGTGTTTAGGGTGAGGTGGACAGGCCCCGGTGGTGCCTGAGGGGTGTTTATTTGGGCGGTTTCAGTTGGCTTCCCTGTAATCATCGGCCAACCCCACAGGATAGAGGGGATAAATGAATATGTTGGAGGGGAAGTTACAGATGACTATTTACCATTCTCATGGGGACAAGAAGGAACAGCATGAGTGGAGGGGGTGGGAGGTCATGTGCAAGCAGTTGCAGATGTTTGTGTGATAGCGGAATATGGAGGAAGGGGAACTCTCAGACCATTGTTAATCAGCCAGACCTTTTCTGCAAGACGCTGCAGGGCATCTTGATTTTAACGACACACAGGTGGTGCGCATCTGAACATTTTAATGTTAGCAGTGTCCCAAGCCAGGGGCTAAATCTGAAGGCTGATGACAATTACATCCCAGTATGAAGAATGCCCTAATTTGAAGGATTTTTTTCTGCAAGGTTTTTGCATAAAGTATCACTATTTTTCAAAACTTTCCTTCAAATGCAAACGTCATTCCCTGTTTTTTTTTTTAAATTATGTTTTGCTATTCTTCTTCACAGCTTCTTAATTGAAGACTACTTCAAATGCAACCTTCCGTTTTAGTTGTTGTAGAAGGTGCATCGCAAGTATCATTAATGGCCTCCTATATCAGAAAGCTCATTCAAATGTGGCCTTCCACTTTTTTACACAATATGTTGCTGATATGAGTGTTTTGCATGTTTTTTGAATCACTAGTATTCTTCACCTTAACTTTCCTTATCTAGCCTTCTTTTGCAGAATGTATCACTGCTTAAAGGGGAACATTATCACAATTTCAAAAGGGTTAAAAACAATAAAAATCAGTTCCCAGTGGCTTGTTGTATTTTTTGAAGTTTTTTTCAAAATTTTACCGGTCCCGGAACATCCCTAAAAAAAGCTTTAAAGTGCCTTATTTTCGCTCTCTCACAGCCAGTGTTCATTTTCCTGTGACGTCATACAGTGCTGCCAATACAAACAAACAATGGCGAATAGCACAGCAATATATAGCGACATTAGCTCGGATTCAGACTCGGATTTCAGCGGTTTAAGCGATTCAACAGATTACGCATGTATTGAAACCGATGGTTGGAGTATGAAAGTATTGAAGAAGAAACTGAAGCTATTGAGCGAATAGCTATTGAAGCTATTCATAGCAATAGCATTGCCGAATAGCTGCATTAGCATCGCCGGTAAAATGTGCGGACCAATCGATCAGGACTTTCGCAACTTGTGACACTGGAGCAACTTAAATCCGTCGGTGGTAAGTTTTTTTTTCGCATTAAATGTGGGCAGAAGGAAACGTAATATAGTTTCAAATGTACATACAGCTATAGCCTAAATAGTATGTTAGCATCAATTATCTGGCAGTCACGCCGCGACCAAATATGTCTGATTAGCACATAAGTCAACAACATCAACAAAACTCACCTTTGTGATTTTGTTGACTTCACCGTTGGAAATGCCATCTGCAGGTTATCCATACATCTCTGTGCCATGTCTGTCTTAGCATCGCCGGTAAAATGTGCAGACACTCCGGCACATTCGATGGGGGTCTGGCGGAAGATTTCTTGCCACTTTCGCATCTTCGGGCCAGTGGTGCAACTTGAATCCCTCCCTGTTAGTGTTGTTACACCCTCTGACAACACACCGACGAGGCATGATGTCTCCAAAGTTCCAAAAAATAGTCTAAAAAACGGAAACTAACAGAGCTGACACCCGGTGTTCGGAATGTGTTTGAGAAAATGAAAATGGCGGCTTTCTTACCTAGGCAATGTCACGTACTGACGTCATCGCTTCAAGAGGGTTAAACAGAAAGGCGTTTAATTCGCCAAAATTCACTCATTTAGAGTTTGGAAATCGGTTAAAAAATATATATGGTCTTTTTTCTGCAACATCAAGGTATATATTGATGCTTACATAGGTCTGGTGATAATGTTCCCTTTTAACTTTAGGGTCTTCTGTATCACAAATGCTCCTTCAACTTTACCCCCCTTTTCCAGGATGGATTGGTATTATCCTTCTAAATCTTCCATATCCCAGTACAAATACTTTTTCAAATATAGCCTTCTTTTCAGTTATTTTTAGAAGGCATCGCTAAAATCCTTTATGGCCTTCAACTGTATCCTCCTTTTTCAGGATATATGGCTATTATGCTTCAAAACCTCCCACATCCAAGCACATAGTCCCTTTCAAATATAGCCTTTCTTTTCTGTTATTTTTGGGAGGCGTTACTACAAATTCTTTATGTCCTTCAACTGTATGCTCCTTTTCCCAAAATGGATTGATTGAAGGGCTCACTATGTTCCTTCATCATGGCCTTGAATATTGAGAGGTGCCTTCAAATGTGGCATTCTTTTTAGCAGACACAGACGACACCATCATCCATGGTCTATTCTAATATAGGAAAGCTCCTCGAAATACAACCTCATTTTACCTTTTTTTTTTTTTTTTTGGACGCTGTATTGATTGTATCCATCGGTCCTCCCATATTGCAAATCAAATGCTACTTCAAATGCAGCCTTTTTTTTTTTGCAAAATGCCTTGCTATTGCCGTTTATGGTTTTGCATATGCTACTTCCGAGCCTTATTCAAATATGATCTTCTTTCCCCCTATATCCCAACTTGAAGCCTCCTTTAAGTGCAGCCTGCTTTTCCAATGCATCGCTACTATCCTTCACAGCATCCAATATCTGACGGTTCCTTCAAGGGCAACCTTTTATTTCACTTGTCTTACAGGATGCGTTGCTACTAAGGCAAGGCAAGGCAATTTTTTTTTACAGAACACAATTAGTACACAAAGCAATTCAATGTGCATTCCAGAAAATTACAAGAAGGCAAAAAGGAAAAGAAAATATCATGAAAATAAAAATTATTCAAATCAAAATAAGATATAATCATCATAAAACAATCTAATTAAAATAAAAATCAAAGAGTGTAGATAGAATATGTTCTGTAGTCATACGCACAGTTAAATAAAAGTGTTTTCAGCTGGGATTTGATTGAACATTGCCGAAGTTGAGGCCTGTCTCACATCTTCTGGAAGACTATTCCAGATTTTAGCAGCATAAAACTGACAAGCAGTCTTACCATCTTTCGTCTTGACTCTTGGCACAGTATCCTAACTGCCTCCCAGGAAAGAAAGCTCTTTCAAATGCAGCCTTGTCCACGTTTTACAGAATGACAGTCTTATATTAGAATGTTGCTTACTTCAAAAACATTTTTCAGACTGCTTAGCTTCCATCCTTCACTGTCTCCATTATCCTGATTTGATGACTCCTTCAAATGCAGCCTCTTTTCTTTCGCATTTTTCTCTTTTTGTATACATTAATGCCTTCAATGCTCTGTTAAAATGTGTAACGTTAATGCTAACCTAAAACCAGTGAAGTTGGCACATTGTATAAATCGTAAATAAAAACAGAATACAATGATTTGCAAATCCTTTTCAACGTGTATTCAATTGAATAGACTGCAAACACAAGATATTTAATGTTCGAACTGAGAAACGTAACTGTTTTTTTTCCCAAATAATCATTAACTTAGAATTTAATGTCAGCAACACATTGCAAAAAAATTGGCACAGGGGCATTTTTACCACTGTGTTACATGGCCTTTCCTTTTAACAACACTCAGTAAATGTTTGGGAACTGAGGAAACCAATTTTTGAAGCTTTTCAGGTGGAATTCTTTCCCATTCTTGCTTGATGTACAGCTTAAGTTGTTCAACAGTCCGGGGTCTCCGTTGTGGTATTTTAGGGTTCAAATTGAACCACACATTTTCAATGGGAGACAGGTCTGGACCATAGGCAGGCCAGTCTAGTTTCTACACTCTTTTGCTGAATTTCCCCCAGGGATCAATAAAGTACTTTCTTTTCTATTCTATTCTATTTTACAATGAAGCCACGCTGTTGTAACTCGTGGCTTGGCATTATTTTGCTGAAATAAGCAGGGGCGTCCATGAAAAAGACGTTGCTTGGATGGCAACATATGTTGCTCCAAAACCTGTATGTACCTTTCAGCATTTATGGTGCCTTCACAGATGTGTAAGTTTCCCATGCCTTGGGCACTAATACACCCCCATACCATCACAGATGCTGGATTTTGAACTTTGTGCCTTTGCGAACTTTGGTTCTTTTCCTCTTTATTGATTATGGGATAAGCAGCAGAAAATGGATGGATGATACTTTTTCGTCACTTATTGTTTGTCTTTGGTACACTAATGTGTATATTTTAGGCCATTGGTTCTTTGTTTTATTTTTGCAAAAATTTATACAGTATATCTATTTTTATCTTTGGTATGAAAATGATTATGTAACAAAAGTTATTAGTATTTTTTGGTTCTTTGTTGTTGCTATTTTTGTATTATGACAATTTATTATTGGATCATGTTGTACTGCATTTTAATCTTTTGTTTTGTGGTTGTGTGATGTTTTTTGCCTGGACCCCAGGAAAAATAGTCTCCACTGCGGTGTAGACTATTGGGGATCCTTAATAAACTAAACTAAACTTTGTTCTGGAGTACACGAAATCCAGTTTACAAAAACAATTTGAAATGTGGACTCGTCAGACCACAGAACACTTTTCCACTTTGCATCAGTCCACCTTGGATGAGCTCGGGCCCAGCAAAGCCGGCGGCGTTCCTAGGTTTTGTTGATAAAAATGGCTTTGGCTTTGCATAGTAGAGTTTTATGTAGCAAGGAACTGTAGTAACCGAGAGTGGTTTTCTGAAGTGTTCCTGAGCCCATGTGGTGATATCTCTTACACACCTTGTCGCTTTTTGATGCAGTACCGCCTGAGGGATCCAAGGTCACGGGCATGCTGCCTACGTGCAGTGATTTCTCCAGATTCTCTGAACCTGTTGATGACATTACGGATCGTATATGGTGCCCTTTTGTGGGTTCTTCCGAGGATGTTGTAGTCGTAATGATTTGTGCAGTCCTTTGAGACATTTGTGATTTGGGGCTATATAAATAAACATTGATTGATGATTGATCCCTAATTTCCTAGCAATAGCTCATTGGGAGATGTTATTCTCAAACTTTTCGACAATTTGCTCACACATTTGTTCACAAAGTGGTGACCCTCGTCCCATCCTTGTTTGTGAATGACTGAGCAATTTATGGAAGCTTATTTTTATATCCAATCATGGCACCCACCTGTTCCCAATTAGCCTGTTCACCTGTGAAATGTTCCAAATAAGTGTTTCATGTGCATTCATCAACGTTCTCAGTCTTTTTTGCCACTTGTGCCATCTTTTTGAAAACATGTCGTTGGCATCAACTTCCGAATGAGCAAATTTTTGCAAACAAAGTTTTCCAGTTTGTTAAGTATCTTGTCTTTGCAGTCTATTCAATTGAATATAGGTTGAAAAGTATTTGCAAATCATTGTATTGTGTTTTTATTCACGATTTACGCAACATGCCAACTTCACTGGTTTTGGGGTTTGTAGAAAAGGGTAAGCGTGACAACACACAGGAAAATCCCCCATGGATGAAAATGTCCCATTTAAAGGGGATAATACAGCTTCCAAACTAAACACATAAACATACACTTCCGCATAAGACACTCTCAAACAACAAGTGAACCCGACCCCTCCTCAGATATGTGGCCCCATCATCCCTGCTCCTTTTGCTCTCCCCTATAGGCCTCCTCCAACCTAATCCTCCCGCTCATCTGGGAACCACCAGGACCCCTCCATGAAGAGCTGCATTGTGCCTAGATTATTTGATTGTTTTCAGATGTCGGAGCTATTCCGACACAAAAGGGGAGAAGGAGGCGGGTGTGTGTTGGTGTGTTTGGATGTGGATGTGGATGTGGAGGGGTGAACAAGGCTTGTCCAAAACACTGAAAGAACAGATACTTTCGGAGGGGTGGGGACCGGCGTCGAGAGATGGGAGGCGCAGGACGCACGAGTCAGGAAGTGACCTCTGCAAAGCCAGATTAGGAACAATGTGGTCTCTCAACTTCTCTCAGTGGAACGTACCACTCGCGCCGTAGCCAAAAGGGGTGGCAGGAAGAAACGAAAGGCGGATGGTTAGCCTTGCCCCTATGGAAGTAGAATTGTCTCACATCAACCTAAATACAAACCCCGTTTCCATATGAGTTGGGAAATTGTGTTAGATGTAAATATAAACGGAATACAATGATTTGCAAATCATTTTCAACCCATATTCAGTTGAATATGCTACAAAGACAACATATTTGATGTTCAAACTGATAAACTTTTTTTTGTGTGTGCAAATAATCATTAACTTTAGAATTTGATGCCAGCAACATGTGACAAAGAAGTTGGGAAAGGTGGCAATAAATACTAATTAAGTTGAGGCATGCTCATCAAACACTTATTTGGAACATCCCACAGGTGTGCAGGCTATTTGGGAACAGGTGGGTGACACGATTGGGTATAAAAGCAGCTTCCATGAAATGCTAAGTAATTCACAAACAAGGATGGGGTGAGGGTCACCAATTTGTAAGCAAATTGTCGAACAGTTTTAGAACATTTCTCAATGAGCTGTTGAAAGGAATTTAGGGATTTTACCACCTACGGTCCGTAAAATCATCAAAAGGTTCAGAAAATGTGGAGAAATCACTGCACGTAAGCGACGATATTACGGACCTTTGATCCCTCAGGCGGTACTGCATCAAAAACCGACATAAGTGTGTAAAGGATATCACCACACGGGCTCAGGAACACTTCATAAAACCACTGTCAGTAACTACAGTTGGTCGCTACATCTGTAAGTACAAGTTAAAACTCTGCTTTGCAAAGCGAAGGCCATTTATCAACAACACCGAGGAACGCTGCCGGCTTCGCTGGGCCCGAGCTCATCTAAGATGGACTGATGCAAAGTGGAAAAGTTGTCTGTGGTCTGCCGAGTCCACATTTCAAATTATATTTGGAAACTTTGGACGTGGTGTCCTCCGGAACAAGGAGGAAAATAACCATCCGGATGGTTATAGGCGCAAAGTTCAAAAGCCAGCATCTGTGATGGTATGGGGGTGTATTAGTGCCCAAGGCATGGGTAACTTACACATCTGTGAATGCACCATGAATGCTGAATGGTTCATACAGATTTTGGAGCAACATATGTTGTCATCCAAGCAACAATATCATGGACGCCCCTGCTTATTTCAGCAAAACAATGCCAAGCCACGTGTTACAACAATGTGGCTTCGTAGTAAAAGAGTGCGGGTATTTTCCTGGCCCGCCTGCAGTCCAGACATGTCTCCCATCGAAAATGTGTGGCGCATTATGAAGCGTAAAATAGGACAACAAGACCCTGGAATGTTGAACAAGTTAAGCTGTACATCAAGCAAGAATGGTAAATAATTCCACTTTCAAAGCTTCAACAATTAGTTTCCTCAGTTCCCAAACGTTTATTGAGTGTTGTTAAAAGAAAATGGGATGTAACACATTGGTGAACATGCCCTTTCCCAACTACTTTGGCACGTGTTGCAGCCATGAAATTCTAAGTTAATTAATATTAAAAAAAAAAAAAAAGTTTATGAGTTTGAACATCAAATATCTTGTCTTTGTAGTGCATTCAATTGAATATGGGTTGAAAATGATTTGCAAACCATTGTATTCCGTTTATATTTACATCTAACACAATTTCCCAACTCATATGGAAACGGGGTTTGTATTGATTGATTGATTGATTGATACTTTTATTAGTAGATTGCACAGTACAGTACATATTCCGTACAATTGACCACTAAATGGTAACACCCGAATAAGTTTTTCAACTTGTTTAAGTCGGGGTCCACGTTAATCAATTCATGGTACAAATATATACTATCAACATAATACAGTCATCACACAAGTTTATCATCATAGTGATCAAGATGATATTAATACCTATGCATGTATTAATAAATATACAAATACAAATGTCATACACAAATAAATACATAATTTGTATAAATAAACGTGTATTTGTAAATATATTTTTGAGATTTGAATATAAATATGCTTGATTTTGTATTTGTATTTGTATTGAATTTCCATATGTGGATCGCTTTTTTGCTTTTGTGTCGATGAGACATTCCTACCACAAACCAGATGCACACATAAATGTGACCTACACATTCCTCTGAACAACCAGCAGAGGGCACTGTAGCCAGAGCGGTCTAGGTCACGGAAAATTATATGCATTATATACAAAACGCACGGAGTTCTCTGCACAAAAACAATCCACGTCTTTACAGAGAACGCACAACGGGCCTGAGCTAGATAACGATAGCATTGTTTTAGCTAATGCTAATTTACCCAGTTAATCTGAAAGACCGTGCTAGCTGCTTATTTTATTGCATCAATGTCGTTTAATGGCCTTTTCCCGATGTAGATACTGATATCTGATCAGTGCAATGTGTGTCAAATAAACCCAAAAGTCATGACGTAATATGACCCCCCCCTAGTGTGCCTCTAAATCAGTGGTCCCCAGCCACCGGGCCGCGGCCCGATTGGTACCGGGCCGCAGAAGAATTTTTTATTCATATTTATTTAAAAAAAAATTTTTTTTTTATTAAATCAACATAAAAAACACAATGTACACTTACAATTAGTGCACCAACCACAAAAACCTCCCTTTTTCATGACAAAAACGTACCTTTTTCATGACAAATAAAACATTTTTAAAAAAAGGATCCCCCCCAACTACCCCCCCGGGCCGCGGGATAAATTATGAAGCATTGACCGGTCCACGGATACAAAAAGGTTGGGGACCACTGCTCCAAATGACTCACCAGTGTCTGACCATGTCTGTGACCCAGACCGCTCTGGCTGCAGTGCCTTCTGCTGGTTGTTCAGGGGAGTGTGCAGATCAAATTAATTTGTGCATCTGGTTTGTGGTAGGAATGTGTCATCGACACAAGCAAAAAAGCGATGCACATATGCAAAATTCAATACAAATCCAAATACAAAATCAAGCATATTTACAACGCAAATTCTTGATTTATTTGTATGTCACATTTGTATATTTATAAATTTTATTTGTATATATTTTCAAATGTCAAACATATATTTACAAATACGCGTTTATTCATACAAATTATTTATCTATTTGTATATGACATTTGTATTTGTATATTTATTCATATATGCATATGTATTAATAGTTAATGTGAGACTATTCTATTTCCATATGCCCCCCCTTTCTGGAACCCTAATGCGGCATCCATTCATTGAGTGGCGGAGGGAGTTGGTTGGGGTGTGGTGTAGGCGCTGGGGCCAGGAAGGCACTTCACTGATGAAAAGTCTCCACATGGAAAGGGGTGAAAAGTGGGACGAGGCGGGGAGGGGAGTGAGAGAAAGGCGGGAATTGGCTGTGCAAATAAAGGGAAGAAACACATGGATGAGAAGGGGGAAAAAGGGTTCAGGACATAGCGAAGGAGAATATGAGAATAGAGGAAGGACGCGCAACGGTTAAGGAGCGTAATGTTCTGATTCAGGGCTCGTCAAGCATGGAGTCCCGTGCCTGTCAAATAGCATGCAACCAACAACTTGTGTGCGAAGGGGAAGCAGCACATTAGCGCCGAAGAATGGCTCTTTTGTTCTGCGGTTGTTGAACCGTGCAAGCCTACAAGATGACTTTGAATTTCTTTAAGGCAAGCATCAACAAGAATCCGGCCACTCCATTTTCCAACAAAACATTCCTCCGAAGCATTTATTATTCCCGGCCAGTCAACATTGGGGGACGGCCCAAACTGCAAAAAGCTCTCCAGAGATCTGATAAAATGAAACAGGGGATGGGAAACGCGAGCGGCGCGTCCACGCATCCACACCACCCCCGTCCGCAAAGTCATGTGTGACTCACCGTGCAATTGCAGCACCAAAACGAGGCGATGTGCGTTCACGCCGAGCTTTAAATAGCGTAGCCGCCGCTAGAGCCCAGATGAAGCATTGACAAATAATTATCATTCACAATTAAAGAAAGAGAGAAGATCTCTTCTGACGAATTAAAGTTAAAGTACCAAGGTGTGGCGAAATTATTCCCTGCATTTCAATCAATCAATCAATCAATGTTTACTTATATAGCCCTAAATCACTAGTGTCTCAAAGGGCTGCACAAACCACTACGACATCCTCGGTAGGCCCACATAAGGGCAAGGAAAACTCACACCCAGTGGGACATCGGTGACAATAATGACCCAGTGGGACGTCGGTGACAATGATGACTATGAGAACCTTGGAGAGGAGGAAAGCAATGGATGTCGAGCGGGTCTAACATGATACTGTGAAAGTTCAATCCATAATGGATCCAACACAATCGCGAGAGTCCAGTCCAAAGCGGATCCAACACAGCAGCGAGAGTCCCGTTCACAGCGGAGCCAGCAGGAAAACATCCCAAGCGGAGGCGGATCAGCAGCGCAGAGATGTCCCCAGCCGATGCACAGGCGAGCAGTACATGGCCACCGGATCGGACCGGACTCCCTCCACAATGGAGAGTGGAACATAGGAGAAAAAGAAAAGAAACGGCAGATCAACTGGTCTAAAAAGGGAGTCTATTTAAAGGCTAGAGTATACAAATGAGTTTTAAGGTGAGACTTAAATGCTTCTACTGAGGTGGCATCTCGAACTTTTACCGGGAGGGCATTCCAGAGTACTGGACCCGTCACCCTTGATCACCCCCTGGCAGGTGAAGAGAGCAGTGAGCAGCAGCGATGGCCACGCCCGGGAATCATTTTTGACGATTCAACCCCCATTTCCAACCCTTGATGCTGAGTGCCAAACAGGAAGGTAATGGGTCCCATTTTTATAGTCTTTAGTATAATTCAGCCGGGGTTTGAACTCAAAACCCATTTTAACTCAGGAGTCTCAAACTCAGTTTACCTGGGGGCCACTGGACGCAAAGTCTGGGTGTGGCTGGGCCGCCAGAAAATATTTCTTAAAAAACTTTTTGCACACTCCTCAGTATTTCTAGTTGTGTAATGACGTTTCAAATTGTATTCCTTGTGCACCGCAAGTTTTTTTGTGCAAATAAGACACATCGGGGTGCCCCCGTGCTCAACAATCAATCAATCAATCAATGTTTACTTATATAGCCCTAAATCACTAGTGTCTCAAAGGGTTGCACAAACCACTACGACATCCTCGGTAGGCCCACATAAGGGCAAGGAAAACTCACACCCAGTGGGACGTCGGTGACAATATTGCATCTCCCACTTTTCCTGGAATTGTCTTTGCTCATCCCTAACCTTTCTCTTCAATGCAAGGCTTTGAAAAAGACATGTTTGGGGTTGTGGAATATATTTGTATTTAGCCGACGCACGGAGAACAATGTTATGTCCGCAATATGTGTCGTTCCACTTTTCCTCCCTACAGCAGCTGGGAAAGTACCGGGATGGCGAAAAGGAAAGAATTGTCCATTTTTATGGTATTAATGAGATTGCAAATTCAGTATTTGTTGATCCGATGTTCAGTTCAGTTCCAGTTTATTTCTTGAAGGGAATTTTATTAAGGATTAATCTCATTAACATTAATCACAATCACACATCTTATGTGCATGAAAATATTTGAGCAAGCTGTATAGAAATACTAACTTCATGATCCGTCATGTTTGTTTAGTTTTTGACTCCCTCAGTTCCTGTTTTGAGCACCTCTAGGTTTGTGTTTTAGTTGCTTTGATTTATCGATCGATCGTACAAGTCTTAAAAAGCTAAATCCAACTAATATTCAATGAAACTACGACTAACAAAGAGATTTTTTTCACTTTGTTCAAAAACACATTTTGAGGATAAAATACAGACGTGTGCAAAATGTATTACAGAGCACTGCATTAGGAAACTTAAAAACAGGAACGGGATAACTTTGTCTGTAAAAATCCGTAAAGTAAAATCATATTGAGAATGACTTGTGTAGTGTATGATATGTATAAGCGTCTGCTTGGGGAAATATATTTTCAATTCTGGTTCTATGGTTATCACTACACTTTTCATTTATGACATCCTTCTGAGGTGGCGTCACAAAAAAGACAAAAAAAAAAAAAAGGATCAAATTACATTAAAGACATATCTTCCAATATCTTCTCAAGGTACGGCCACTCCGAAAGGGACAAGCGGTAAAAAATGGATGGATGGTGTCAGAACCTGTCACGTCAAGCCTGATCTTTATTTGTATATTTCCTTGTTTATGTACTGTATTTATTTATTTTCCATTGCTCCACTCTGTTAGTTTAAGTACTGTTTCTCTTCACCTGTTCATGATTAGTGATCAGTGGAACCACCTGGTGATCACTAATTAGGAGGTTTTATATGACAGTGGCGGCAGTCAGTCAAGTTTGTAATTATTTAGTCTTGCCTTGCGCATGTCCTGTTTTTTTCTATGCATTCTTTTTTTTTTTTTTTGTGTGATGGTGTTTATGCTTCAGGTGCACTTCCCTGCTGCACTATTACCTTCTTTTGAGTATGAATTAGATTCTTACCTGCACGTCATGTCCTGTCGTTGCATCTTAGGGTTCCAGACCAACAGAACATAACAAGTATGCACACATACACTGTACATGCTTACATTAGACAGACCGTATTTCCTTGAATTACCGCAGGGCATGTAGTATGCGCCTGCCTTGAATTACCGCCTGGTCAAACTCGTGACGTCACGAGTGACACTTCTCCTGTCATCATTTTCAAAATGGAGGGGGCTGATTTCAATACCGGTAATTTGAAATCGCATAAAGGGAAGAAGTTTAAGAGCCATACAGTAGGATTTAAGGTCCAAGCTTACATCACACTCAAATTTTTATTTAATAATACAACTCTAACATTTGACGACCAAACAATTAAACAAGGCGACTTGGTAAGAATCTGCGTATTATCTTCGACTCAACTGTCTCCTTTGAGTCACACATTAAAAGCGTTACTAAAACGGCCTTCTTTCATCTCCGTAATATCGCTAAAATTCGCTCCTTTCTGTCCACTGAAGACGCTGAGATCATTATCCATGCGTTTGTTACGTCTCGCCTCGATTACTGTAACGTATTATTTTCGGGTCTCCCCATGTCTAGCATTAAATGATTACAGTTGGTACAAAATGCGGCTGCTAGACTTTTGACAAGAACAAGAAAGTTTGATCACATTACGCCTGTACTGGCTCACCTGCACTGGCTTCCTGTGCACTTAAGATGTGACTTTAAGGTTTTACTACTTACGTATAAAATACTACACGGTCTAGCTCCATCCTATCTTGCCGATTGTATTGTACCATATGTCCCGGCAAGAAATCTGCGTTCAAAGGACTCCGGCTTATTAGTGATTCCCAAAGCCCAAAAAAAGTCTGCGGGCTATAGAGCGTTTTCCGTTCGGGCTCCAGTACTCAGTTCGAGATGCCACCTCAGTAGAAGCATTTAAGTCTCACCTTAAAACTCATTTGTATACTCTAGCCTTTAAATAGACTCCCTTTTTAGACCAGTTGATCTGCCGTTTCTTTTCTTTTTCTCTTATGTCCCACTCTCCCATGGATGACGTACTGGCTGTCCAGAGTCGGGACCCAGGATGGACCGCTCGCCTGTGTATCGGCTAGGGACATCCCTGCGCTGCTGATCCTCCTCCGCTTGGGATGGTTTCCTGCTGGCTCCGCTGTGAACGGGACTCTCGCTGCTGTGTTGGATCCGCTTTGGCCTGCACTGTCGCGGCTGTGTTGGATCCACTGTGGATTGAACTTTCACAGTATCATGTTAGACCCGCTCGACATCAATTGCTTAAGTCTTCTTCAAGGTTCTCATAGTCATCATTTTCACCGATGTCCCACTGGGTGTGAGTTTTCCTCGCCCTTATGTGGGCCTACCGAGATTGTCGTAGTGGTTTGTGCAGCCCTTTGAGACACTAGTGATTTAGGGCTATATAAGTAAACATTGATTGATTGATTGATCGATTTTTACTGCATGCCTTTGGTAAGTGCCGGAGTGAGAAGAGGTTTTAAAATAATTAGCGCATGCTTACTTTTACCGCATGCATTTGGTAAGCGCAGGAATGCGAAGAGGTTTTAAATTAATTAGCGCCCCGGCGGCAATTCAAGGAAATACGGTATTTACCCAAGTTTTGGTACATTATGTTATAAGTGTGTGCTTAACAGTGTGTGCATGTGTGTACTGTGGTATGCACCTGGCCAAATATGCAGGCGGTGGAATGTTGAAAACCTTCTCTCGCCCTGGGAGGCAAGGCTGGAATGTGGCCCGGGCCCTATTCTTCTTCTTTTTTCTTGGACACACACGCAGCCAAGATTCTGCCACATGCACCTGTGTGTGTGTTTTTTTCTCTTGTGTTCAGGGTTGAAGGGTAAGGGGGGTCCAAAAAATATTTTTTTTCTCCTTCTATTGTTATTTAGCTGGCCTCATTGCCTTTCTAAACATTTTCCACGTCTGACTAACCCAGTGTGCGTCCTGTAATTTTAATACGGGCCTAAAGGGGAAATGTCATTTTCATGACGCTAACCCTAAACCACCCCAGTGTGTGCACAACAGCATCCTGGAAACAACGTAAACAAGGACATAAATCTAATTTCAGACACAAATAGGAGTATGTTATGGTTCTGCAGTGGTTTTTAATGGCGAGCTAGCCATTCTCTCCTCGGCCCTCGCTCGAACTCACGACAAGGCCACCAGAAGGAGGAGTAAATTATAGAGCCTTGGAGGTAAGCCGGTGGTTTAGACGTCTGTCACCAACCAACACGCGCATGCACACAGTTTCCCTTTTAATTGATCTTAACGAGGCATGCTTGGTAAAATGGAGGTCATTATGGCGAATGACTCAATAATTGACTCCATAATTTACCATGAATTGATTAACGTGGACCCCGACTTAAACATGTTGAAAAACTTATTGGGGTGTTACCATTTAATGGTCAATTGTACGGAATATGTACGGAACTGTGCAATCTACTAATAAAAGTTTCAATCAATCAATGAATGATCCAAATGGCCACGCTATTGCCTTGAGGGAAATTAACTGGATTCACTTGATTATTTTCTTTTTTCTTAAAAACAGGAAGCGTATCAGGCGGCGACGCATAGTGCCCGTCATTCAAAGCCGATTTTCTGCATGGTGATCTTGAGACTCGCTAGAGCCAATTGGATTTTTTTTGCTTTGCCTTTTTGATCCGAGGAACTGTGGACTAAGGATGGGGAACTCCATTTTTTTTAACCGACGCAAACTTTTATGAGTCACTCACGGAGGTGGGTAGAGTAGCCAGAAATTGTACTCAAGTACAATGGGACGGCGTGGCGCAGTGGTAGAGTGGCCGTGCGCAACCCGAGGGTCACTGGTTCAAATCCCACCTGGAACCAACCTCGTCACGTCCGTTGTGTCCTGAGCAAGACACTTCACCCTTGCTCCTGATGGGTGCTGGTTGGCGCCTTGCATGGCAGCTCCCTCCATCAGTGTGTGAATGTGTGTGTGAATGGGTAAATGTGGAAGTAGTGTCAAAGCGCTTTGAGTACCTTGAAGGTAGAAAAGCGCTATACAAGTACAACCCATTTATCATTTATTTATCATTTAAGTAAGAGTACTGTTTCTTTAGAGATTTATTACTCTAGTAAAAGTAAGGAGTAGTCACCCCAATATTTACTTGAGTAAAAGTAAAAAGTAGGTCGTGAAAAAAACTACTCAAGTACTGAGTAACTGATGAGTAACCTGTTTGTTTAATGATGACAACAACAAATGCACAAAAACATAAGAATAACAATGAACAAATTCAGAGCCAGGAATATCTCTTAAGCAACTAAAACAATAATATATCAGAATCCGAAATCAGAAATACGTTACTAATCCCCGAGGGGAAAAATATATAATTCAAAAAATACTATTATTAATATAATATTATATTAAAATATATTAAAGGGGAACATTATCACAATTTCAGAAGGGTTAAAACCAATAAAAATCAGTTCCCAGTGGCTTATTTTATTTTTCAAAGTTTTTTTCAAAATTTTACCCATTATGGAATATCCCGAAAAAAGGCTTTACAGTGCCTGATTTTCGCTATCTTTAAATCCATCGTCCGTGATTTAGTGATGCCAACATGGCGGATAGCACAGCAAGATATAGCAACATTAGCTCGGATTCAGACTCGGATTTCAGCGACTTAAGCGATTCAACAGATTACGCATGTGTTGAAACGGATGGTTGGAGTATTGAAGCAGATAGCGAAAACGAAATTGAAGAAGAAACTGAAGCTACTGAGCGAATAGCTATTAAAGCTATTCGGCGATCGCCTTCTAACCAATGAGGGTATCCATACATCTCTGTACCATGTCTGCCATAGCATCACCGGTAAAATGTGCAGGAGCAATTTAAATATGTCGATTGGTAAGTGTTTGTTTGGCATTAAATGTGGGTGGTGTCAGGCTTGGACTTGGATTGTTTGTGCTCCTTCGACGCAGGGGGTTTACAGGACGAGCCAGGCGTGAATTCAGGTACATGTTTTTTATTTATACTCAAAATACAATAAATAAGGCAAAACAAAAAGCGCACTCGATGGCGGATAATAATCTATACTAAAACTTTGAACAAAAACAGCGCAATGGCAATACTATCTATAAACAAACAAAATATACTATCAAAGGCATGGATACAAACAAAAACTTACTTGGCGTGGATGAATCGAAAAGCATGGCATGAAGTATGAAAGACAATGAAAGCGAAGTTCCCAGACTGATGAACAGAAAGAAAATTACTTAAATACTGGCTGTGATAATCAGGAACAGGTGCGGGACTGAGGGCAGGGGCGTGACAAGGTGGGAACTAATGCGTTGGCATGGAAACAAACAAAACCAGGAAGTGCAAAACGTGACTGAATGTCCAAAATCAAAACATAAGATGACAAAACAAAACATGATCCATAGCTGTGACAGGTGGAGGGAAAGCCTGGATGCAAATATAGCTACAAATGTACATACAGCTAGCCTAAACAGCATGTTAGCATCAATTAGCTGGCAGTCATGCCGCGACCAAATATGTCTGATTAGCACATAAGTCAATAACATCAACAAAACTCACCTTTGTGATTTCGTTGACTTTATCGTTGGAAATGCATCTGCTTTGAGTGTCGCAGGGTATCCATACATCTCTGTGCCATGTCTGTCGTAGCATCGCCGGTAAAATGTGCAGACCAAACAGGACTTTTGTCAACTTGAATCCGCCCCTGATCGTGTTGTTACATCCTCCGACAACACACCGACGAGGCATGATGTCTCCAAGGTACGGAAAACAGTCGAAAAAACGGAAAATAACAGAGCTGATTTGACTCGATGTTTGTAATGTGTTTGAGAAAATGGTGGATTGACTACCTAGGTGACGTCACATTGTGACCTCATCGCTCCGAGAGCAAATAATAGAAAGGCGTTTAATTCGCCAAAATTCACCCATTCAGAGTTCGGAAATCGGTTTCAAAAAAATATGGTCTTTTTTCTGCAACATCAAGGTATATATTGACGCTTACATAGGTCTGGTGATAATGTTCCCCTTTAAGTAATAATACATTAAAATAAAAACAATTAAGGCAAACTGAGCCACAATAACGTAACAGCACCATAGGCTCAGTAGGCAGAGATTTACAAAGGAAAAAAACAAGTTAGCTTTTACGCAAATCATAAACTTGTGTGGGCTGCACCTGGAAACACACGTGCACTTCTGATTGGTGTTTGTATGCATGCGTGAGTGTGTGTGTGTCTCTGTCTGTCTATGAGGCTGCAGTACATTAAAGGCCTACTGAAACCCACTACTACCGACCACGCAGTCTGATAGTTTATATATCAATGATGAAATATTAACATTGCAACACATGCCAATACGGCCTTTTTAGTTTACTAAATTACAATTTTAAATTTCCCGCGAGGTATCCTGTTGAAAACGTCGCGGAATGAGTATGCGTGACGTCACTGACTGCCAGGAAATATTAGCAGCTGCACCACTCGCGGCTAAAAGTCGTCTGCTTTAATCGCATAATTACACAGTATTTTCGACATCTGTGTAGCTGAATATTTTGCAATTTTTTCAATGAATAATGGAGACTATAAAAAACAATGCTGTTGGTGGAAAGCGGTGTATTGCAGCTGTCTTTAGCACCGAGACAAAGCCGATGTTTCTTTGTTTGTTGTGAAGCGGAGCGGTCAAGCGAACATGTTTTCTCTACGTCAACCAGCATGTTTTTGAATGGGGAAATTGTGATATATATCTTACCGGAGAAATAATTGGATTATTCGTCGTCCTGCAGCAGCTGTTTAAAAGGCAGTTGTGAGCTTGGCTCCTCGGCTTCTCTCTGAGACACTTCGTGTTCACCGCAGCCATTCGACCTCGAGGTATGTCTTTACAAACTTTTACAATCTCTAAAATCTCACTAAAACACTATTAAAACAATAAGCAGATAAGGGAACTTCCAGAATTATCCTAGTAAATGTGTCTAATTACATCTGAAATGCTCACACTGCTGTCGCTTTTTTTCCCCCCTATTCCTTCACTATCAATATCCTAATTCACAAATCTTTCATCCTCGCTCAAATTAATGGGGAAATTGTCGCTTTCTCGGTCCGAATTGCTCTTACTGCCGGTGGCTCCCATTAAAAACAAAGGGAATGTGTGTGGAGCCCTGCAACTCGTGACGTCACTCGCACATACTTCTGGTACAGGCAGGGCTTTTCTATTAGCGACCAAAAGTTGCGAACTTTATTGTGGATGCTCTCTACTAAATCCTTTCAGCAAAAATATGGCAATATCGCAAAATGATCAAGTATGACACATAGAATGGACCTGCTATTCCCGTTTGAATAAGAAAATGTCATTTCAGTAGGCCTTTAATAAATTAGACCCAAACTACTTACATTTGACAATGATTCAAAGCAGGGAAGCTAACATTAACCCGCGGTGACAGCCAAAATATCTACTAACGTTACTTACCGCGATGTGCTTCCTCAAATTTGACGTTGAGTTCATGTAAGCTGAAATGTCCACTTGTTTGGGGAGACACATATGACAACGCCCTACATAACTGTTTTTTGGTTGTCTGAAGCGTGAACATCGATTTTATGCTTTTATGTGAGGCCAGGGGTGTTTGCGTTCGTTGTCGTCTCTGCCATTGCTGTTGTTGTTTGACGCTGAAACTTTTTGGGCAGTTAATCATGTGACCGCCTGGCTCTGTTTGATTGGTGAAACGGAGTCAAACGTCACCAGTGACTGCATTTGATTGGTGAAACGCAGGCATGCGATTGATCTTACTTTGAAGGTATGTCTGACAAACCAAAACAAAAAAAAAAGGTGTATTAACAGATCGATAAAAATCGGTAGCGAGTAGCGAGCATAATGTAGATAAATGGAGTGGAGTATCAATCAATTAATCAATCAATCAATGTTCATTTATATTGCCCTAAATCACAAATGTCTCAAAGGACTGTACAAACCACTACGACTACAACATCCTCGGAAGAACCCACATAAGGGCAAGGAAAACTCACACCCAGTAAAAGTAGCGTTTCTTCTCTATAAAAATACTCAAGTAAAAGTAAAAGTATGTTGCATTAAAACTACTCTTAGAAGTACAATTTATCCCCAAAGTTACTCAAGTAGATGTAACGGAGTAAATGTAGCGTGTTACTACCCCCCTCTGGTCACTCACGGAAGTGCATTGGTTACAGGAGTCACAAAGTGCATGTGCGGAAACTCGCACATGTGCGACGGTGCCCTCCAGTGAATTGAGTACTTAGGTTACTTAAAGGGGAACATTATCACAATTTCAAAAGGGTTAAAAACAATAAAAATCAGTTCCCAGTGGCTTGTCTTATTTTTCTAAGTTTTTTTTCAAAATTTTACACCTCCCGGAATATCCCGAATAACTGCTTAAAAGTGCCTGATTTTCACCATCGCTATATCCACCCGTCCATTTCCCTGTGACGTCATACAGGGCTGCCAATACAAACAACATGGCGGTTACCACAGCAAGATATAGCGACATTAGCTCGGATTCAGACTCGGATTTCAGCGGCTTAAGCGATTCAACAGATTACTCATGTATTTAAACAGATGGTCGGACTATGGAGGCAGATAGCGAAAACGAAATTGAAGAAGAAATTGAAGCTATTGAGCGAATAGCTATTCACGCTATTCGGCCATAGCATGGGTGTACCTAATGAAGTGGCCAATAGCATGGCTGCCTTATTAGCATCGCCGGTAAAATGTGCAGACCAAACGATCAGGACTTTCGCATCTTGTGACACTGGAGCAACTTAAATCCGTCGATTGGTAAGTGTTTGTTTCGCATTAAATGTGGGTATCTAGTTTCAAATGTACATACAGCTAGCGTAAATAGCATGTTAGTATCGATTAGCGTAGCATGTTAGCATCGATTAGCTGGCAGTCATGCCGTGACCAAATATGTCTGATTAGCACATAAGTCAACAACATCAACAAAACTCACCTTTGTGATTTCGTTGACTTCCATCCATCCATCCATCCATCATCTTCCGCTTATCCGAGGTCGGGTCGCGGGGGCAGCAGCCTAAGCAGGGAAGCCCAGACTTCCCTATCTCCAGCCACTTCGTCTAGCTCTTCCCGGGGGATCCCGAGGCGTTCCCAGGCCAGCCGGGAGACATAGTCTTCCCAACGTGTCCTGGGTCTTCCCCGTGGCCTCCTACCAGCTGGACGTGCCCTAAACACCTCCCTAGGGAGGCGTTCGGGTGGCATCCTGACCAGATGCCCGAACCACTTCATCTGGCTCCTCTCGATGTGGAGGAGCAGCGGCTTTACGTTGAGCTCCTCCCGGATGGCAGAGCTTCTCACCCTATCTCTAAGGGAGAGCCCCGCCACCCGGCGGAGGAAACCCATTTCGGCCGCTTGTACCCGTGATCTTATCCTTTCGGTCATGACCCAAAGCTCATGACCATAGGTGAGGATGGGAACGTAGATCGACCGGTAAATTGAGAGCTTTGCCTTCCGGCTCAGCTCCTTCTTCACCACAACGGATCGATACAACGTCCGCATTACTGAAGACGCCGCACCGATCCGCCTGTCGATCTCACGATCCACTCTTCCCCCACTCGTGAACAAGACTCCTAGGTATTTGAACTCCTCCACTTGGGGCAGGGTCTCCTCCCCAACCCGGAGATGGCACTCCACCCTTTTCCGGGCGAGAACCATGGACTCGGACTTGGAGGTGCTGATTCTCATTCCGGTCGCTTCACACTCGGCTGCGAACCGATCCAGTGAGAGCTGAAGATCCCGGCCAGATGAAGCCATCAGGACTACATCATCTGCAAAAAGCAGAGACCTAATCCCGTGGCCACCAAACCGGAACCCCTCAACGCCTTGGCTGCGCCTAGAAATTCTGTCCATAAAAGTTATGAACAGAATCGGTGACAAAGGACAGCCTTGGCGGAGTCCAACCCTCACTGGAAACGTGTCCGACTTACTGCCAGCAATGCGGACCAAGCTCTGACACTGATCATACAGGGAGCGGACTGCCACAATAAGACAGTCCGATACCCCATACTCTCTGAGCACTCCCCACAGGACTTCCCGAGGGACACGGTCGAATGCCTTCTCCAAGTCCACAAAGCACATGTAGACTGGTTGGGCAAACTCCCATGCACCCTCAAGAACCCTGCCGAGAGTATAGAGCTGGTCCACAGTTCCACGACCAGGACGAAAACCACACTGTTCCTCGTGAATCCGAAGTTCGACTATCCGGCGAAGCCTCCTCTCCAGTACACCTGAATAAACCTTACCGGGAAGGCTGAGGAGTGTGATCCCACGATAGTTGGAACACACCCTCCGGTCCCCCTTCTTAAAGAGAGGGACCACCACCCCGGTCTGCCAATCCAGAGGTACCGCCCCCGATGTCCACGCGATGCTGCAGAGTCTTGTCAACCAAGACAGCCCCACAGCATCCAGAGCCTTAAGGAACTCCGGGCGGATCTCATCCACCCCCGGGGCCTTGCCGCCGAGGAGCTTTTTAACTACCTCAGCGACCTCAGCCCCAGAAATAGGAGAGCCCACTACAGATTCCCCAGGCACCGCTTCCTCAAAGAAAGACGTGTTGGTGGGATTAAGGAGGTCTTCGAAGTATTCCCTCCACCGATCCACAACATCCGCAGTCGAAGTCAGCAGAACACCATCCGCACCATACACGGTGTTGATAGTGCACTGCTTCCCCTTCCTGAGGCGCCGTATGGTGGTCCAGAATCGCTTCGAAGCCGTCCGGAAGTCGTTTTCCATGGCTTCCCCGAACTCTTCCCATGTCCGAGTTTTTGCCTCCGCGACCGCTAAAGCTGCACACCGCTTGGCCCGTCGGTACCCGTCCACTGCCTCCGGGTCCTATGAGCCAAAAGAACCCGATAGGACTCCTTCTTCAGCTTGACGGCATCCCTCACTGCTGGTGTCCACCAACGGGTTCTGGGATTACCGCCACGACAGGCACCAACAACCTTGCGGCCGCAGCTCCAATCAGCCGCCTCGACAATAGAGGTTCGGAACATGGTCCACTCGGACTCAATGTCCCGCACCTCCCTCGTGACATGTTCAAAGTTCTCCCGGAGGTGTGAATTGAAACTCTCTCTGACAGGAGACTCTGCCAGACGTTCCCAGCAGACCCTCACAATGCGCTTGGGCCTGCCAGGTCTGTCCGGCATCCTCCCCCACCATCGCAGCCAACTCACCACCAGGTGGTGATCGGTAGAAAGCTCCGCCCCTCTCTTCACCCGAGTGTCCAAAACATAAGGCCGCAAATCCGATGACACAACTACAAAGTCGATCATGGAACTGCGGCCTAGGGTGTCAATCAATCAATCAATCAATGTTTATTTATATAGCCCCAAATCACAAATGTCTCAAAGGACTGCACAAATCATTACGACTACAACATCCTCGGAAGAACCCACAAAAGGGCAAGGAAAACTCACACCCAGGGGGCAGGGAGAATTCACATTCAGTGGGACGCCAGTGACAATGCTGACTATGAGAAACCTTGGAGAGGACCTCAGATGTGGGCAACCCCCCCCCTCTAGGGGACCGAAAGCAATGGATGTCGAGCGGGTCTAACATGATACTGTGAAAGTTCAATCCATAGTGGCTCCAAGACAGCAGTGAGAGTCCCGTCCACAGGAAACCATCTCAAGCGGATCAGCAGCGTAGAGATGTCCCCAACCGATACAGGCGAGCGGTCCATCCTGGGTCCCGACGAGCGGTCCATCCTGGGTCTCGACTCTGGACAGTCAGTACTTCATCCATGGTCATCGGACCGGACCCCCTCCACAAGGGAGGGGGGGACATAGGAGAAAGAAAAGAAGCGGCAGATCAACTGGTCTAAAAAGGAGGTCTATTTAAAGGCTAGAGTATACAGATGAGTTTTAAGGTGAGACTTAAATGCTTCTACTGAGGTAGCATCTCGAACTGTTACCGGGAGGGCATTCCAGAGTACTGGAGCCCGAACGGAAAACGGTCTATAGCCCGCAGACTTTTTTTGAGCTCTAGGAATCACTAATAAGCCGGAGTCTTTTGAACGCAGATTTCTTGCCGGGACATACGGTACAATACAATCGGCAAGATAGGCTGGAGCTAGACCGTGTAGTATTTTATACGTAAGTAGTAAAACCTTAAAGTCACATCTTAAGTGCACAGGAAGCCAGTGCAGGTGAGCCAGTACAGGCGTAATATGATCAAACTTTCTTGTTCTTGTCAAAAGTCTAGCAGCCGCATTTTGTACCAACTGTAATCTTTTAATGCTAGACATGGGGAGACCCGAAAATAATACGTTACAGTAATCGAGACGAGACGTAACAAACGCATGGATAATGATCTCGGCGTCTTTAGTGGACAAAATGGAGCGAATTTTAGCGATATTACGGAGATGAAAGAAGGCCGTTTTAGTAACGCTTTTAATGTGTGACTCAAAGGAGAGAGTTGGGTCGAAGATAATACCCAGATTTTTTACAGAGTCACCTTGTTTTATTATTTGGTTGTCAAATGTTAAAGTTGTATTATTAAATAGAGGTCGGTGTCTAGCAGGACCGATAATCAGCATTTCGGTTTTTTTGGCATTAAGTTGCAAAAAGTTAGCGGACATCCATTGTTTAATTTCATTAAGACACGCTTCCAACTGACTACAGTCCGCCGTGTTGGTCAGCTTTAGGGGCATGTAGAGTTGGGTGTCATCAGCATAACAGTGAAAGCTAATACCGTATTTGCGTATGACGTCACCTAGCGGCAGCATGTAGATGCTGAAGAGTACAGGGCCAAGGACCGAACCCTGGGGAACTCCACACGTTACCTTAACATAGTCCGAGGTCACATTGTTATGGGAGACACACTGCATCCTATCAGTAAGATAAGAGTTAAACCAAGACAGGGCTGAGTCTGACATACCAATTCGTATTTTGATACGCTCTAATAAAATATTATGATCGACGGTATCGAAAGCAGCGCTAAGATCGAGGAGCAGCAACATAGATGACGCATCAGAGTCCATCGTTAGCAATAGATCATTAGTCAGTTTTGCGAGGGCTGTCTCAGTCGAGTGATTTGCCCTGAAACCGGATTGAAAGGTTTCACATAGATTGTTAAACGCTAAGTGCTCATTTAGCTGCTCTGCAACAATTTTTTCGAGGATTTTCGAAATAAAGGGAAGGTGAGACACCGGTCGGTAGTTTACCATGAGGTCAGGATCGAGGTTAGATCTTTTAAGGAGAGGATGAATAACCGCTTTTTTGAATGCAACGGGAACAGTGCCCGAGGAAAGTGATAAGTTTATAATATTTAGCACTGATGGACCTAATAATACAAAAAGCTCCTTGATAAGTTTCCCAGGAAGTGGGTCAAGTAAACATGTTGTTTGTTTTATTCCATTTACACGTTGTAACAATCCTTCTAATGTTATTTCATCAAAACGAGAGAAACTATTTTGGATATTTGCAGTATCCGCCGTATATACAATCGTATCTGTGTTACTATAACCCCGTTGTAGCTGGGACGCATTGTCTTTAATCTCCTTTCTAATAAGTTCAATTTTCTTATTAAAGAACTTCATAAAGTCATCTGCCGAATGGGTGGAGCTACTGGAAGGAGTCCCTTGTTGGGTTAGCGATGCTACTGTACTAAACAAAAATTTTGGATCGTTTTTATTAATGCGGATGAGATTTGAGTAATAATTAGTTTTAGCTAAGGTAAGCATGCGTTTATAAGTTATTAAACTATCACTCCATGCTTGATGGTGCACCTCAAGTTTAGTCGTGCGCCATTTGCGTTCCAGCTTTCTACATAATAATTTCTGAGCTCTAGTTTCTTCAGTAAACCATGGCGTACGCCTTTTTGGAGCCTTTTTTAACTTCAGCGGTGCTATACTATCAATGGTTTCGCGCAGGGCGTTGTTAAAGTTGTTAGTGAGGTTATCAATAGAGCCCACATACTTTGGGAACGGTGCCATTACCGAGGGCAGTAGGTCCGCAAGAGTCGTCGTTGTGGCAGCATTAATGTTGCGGCTGCTATAGCAGTTATTATTATTATTAGCTTGCCGAACATGAGTCTGAACTTCGAATTTTATAAGGTAATGATCGGACATTACTTTAGTATACGGGAGTATCATAACTTTGGAGACGGTGATACCTCTGACAAGCACTAGGTCTATCGTATTACCGCTGCGATGCGTCGGTTCATTTATTATTTGTGTAAGACCACAGCTATCAATTATAGTCTGGAGCGCCACGCACGGTGGGTCCAATGGGGTATTCATATGGATATTAAAATCCCTCATTATAATTATATTATCGGCGTGCGTCACTAGATCAGCAACAAACTCTGAGAATTCACTAATAAAGTCCGAATAGGGCCCTGGGGGGCGGTAGATAACGGCCAGGCACAGAGGCAGAGGTGTGGCAGACTTCATAGAAAGCACCTCAAACGATTTATATTTATTATTTAAGTTAGGACTAAAGTTAAAGTTTTCGTTGTATATTAGTGCGACACCCCCTCCCCTTTTGAGGTGACGGGCAATATGCGCATTCGTATAGTTAGGAGGGGATGCCTCATTTATCGCAAAAAAGTCGTCTGGTTTAAGCCAGGTTTCGCTAAGACCGATGACGTTAAGGTTGTTGTCTCTAATGACCTCATTGACTAATAACGTTTTGGGAGACAAAGATCTGATGTTTAGAAAGCCCATATTATAGGTAGTGGGCTGTTTTAAGGAGTTGTTGATAAAATTATCCGTAGTAGCAATATTAATAATGTTGCGTTTATTATGCGCAGTGTACTTAAAATAATTACGACCATATCTAGGAATTGATATGACGGGAATTTTCAGATTGTCTACTTGGCGCTGCGATAAACTGAACGCATCATAATTTGCCACCTCAGTAGAACGCATGTCTAACTCTGACGTAGTCATAGACACAGTAGAAAAAACTTTTTGTGAGTTGTGTATTATTCTACGAAAATTGCTATGTGTACAGGGATCATCCAGCCTGGCGCTGGCTAGTTCTAACTTAACTGACTCCATACCCAGGCTAGCAGGCTCTGTAATTGCCTGTGACCGGGCTTGCTCTAGTGCAGTTAGTCAAATGTGGCTCAATGCGAAGTCTATGTTCCGAGACAAGAGGATAGCGCCTTCCTGGTTAGGGTGAAGGCCGTCTCTCCTCAGCAAGCCAGGTTTGCCCCAGAAAGAGGGCCAATTATCAATAAACGTAAATCCCTGTTGTCTGCAGAAGCTATCCAGCCACCTGTTAAGAGAGACTAATCTGCTATATCTCTCATCATTGTCCTGGTGCCAAGTGCACCAATGGACACCCTTATGTTTGAACATGGTGTTTGTTATGGACAATCCGTGACGAGCACAAAAGTCCAATAACAAAACACCACTCGGGTTTGGATCCGGGCGACCATTCTTCCCAATCACGCCTCTCCAGGTTTCACTGTCGTTGCCAACATGAGCGTTGAAGTCTCC
Source organism: Nerophis ophidion (assembly GCF_033978795.1). Classification (NCBI taxonomy): domain Eukaryota; kingdom Metazoa; phylum Chordata; class Actinopteri; order Syngnathiformes; family Syngnathidae; genus Nerophis; species Nerophis ophidion. The sequence goes on from NC_084613.1 coordinate 73,536,129, forward strand.
CAGTAGGACAAGGGAATCACCCGGAGGAGCACTTTCCAGTACTCCCTCGAGTGTATCCAAAAAGGGTGGGTATTCTGAACTGCTGTTTGGTGCGTAAGCACAAACAACAGTCAGGACCCGTCCCCCCACCCGAAGGCAAAGGGAAGCTACCCTCTCGTCCACTGGGTTGAACTCAAACGTGCAGGCTTTGAGCCGGGGGGCAACGAGGATTGCCACCCCAGCCCGTCGCCTCTCACTGCCGGCAACGCCAGAGTGGAAGAGGGTCCAGTCCCTCTCGAGAGAACTGGTTCCAGAGCCCTTGCTGTGCGTCGAGGTGAGTCCGACTATATCCAGCCGGAACTTCTCTACCTCGCGCACTAGCTCAGGCTCCTTCCCCCCCAGTGAGGTGACGTTCCACGTCCCAAGAGCTAGCTTCTGTAGCCGAGGATCGGACCGCCAAGTGCCCTGCCTTCGGCTGCCGCCCAGCTCACAATGCACCCGACCTCTATGGCCCCTCCTATGAGTGGTGAGCCCATTGGAGGGATGACCCACGTTGCCTCTTCGGGCTGTGCCCGGCCGGGCCCCATGGGGACAGGCCCGACCACCAGGCGCTCGCCATCGTGCCCCAACTCCGGGCCTGGCTCCAGAGCGGGGCCCCGGTGACCCACGTCCGGGCGAGGGAAATCTGGGTTCATTTTGTTGTAATTCCATAGAAGTCTTTGAGCTGCTCTTTGTCTGATCACTCACCTAGGACCTGTTTGTCTTGGGAGACTTAATCGTTGGAAATGCATCTGCAGGTTATCCATACATCTCCATACATCCATACATCTCTTTGCCATGTCTGTCTTAGCATCGCCGGCAGTCACTCTGGCAAATTCAATGGGGGTCTGGCGGCCGTTTTTTTTGCCAGTGGCGCAACTTGAATCCCTCCCTGTTAGTGTTGTTACACCCTCCGACAACACACCGACGAGGCATGATGTCTCCAAGGTTCCAAAAAACAGTCGAAAAAACGGAAAAAAAACAGAGCTGAGACCCGGTGTTCGTAATGTGAAAATGAAAGTGGCGGGTGTATTACCTCGGTGACGTCACGTTCTGACGTCATCGCTAAAAGACCGATAAACAGAAAGGCGTTTAATTTGCCAAAATTCACCCATTTAGAGTTCGGAAATCGGTTAAAAAAATATATGGTCTTTTTTCTGCAACATCAAGGTATATATTGACGCTTGCATAGGTTTTGTGATAATGTTCCCCTTTAAGGCGCTGGTCACAAATTTCACTTTCTTGAGCACTAGTGAGTCAATGAAACTCCACTGGTCAGTGAAGGTTGAGTCTTCCTCAACTCTCACAACACATGAATAAGTATAATCTTATGTCTTTGTTGAGCACCCGGGAGTCAAACAAACTCGAGTCTTTATCATCTTGGGAGTCGGTAAAATAAGAGTTATCGTTAAAACCTGGCCATCAGTGAAATGTAAGTTTTCATTAACCCGGGAGTCAATACAATTTGAGTCTCTCTTGAGCACCAGTGAGTCAGTGAAACTTCAATCTATCCATCCATTTTCTATCGCTTGTCCCATTTGGGGTCACGAGGGGTCGCTGGAGCTTATCTCAGCTGCATTCAGGCGGAAGGCGGGTACACCATGGACAAGTCGCCATGTCATCGCAGGGCCAACACAGATAGACAGACAACATTCACACTCACATTCACACACTAGGGCCAATTTAGTGTTGCCAATCAACCTATCCCCAAGTGCACGTCTTTGGAGGTGGGAGGAAGCCGAAGTACCCGGTGGAAGCCCACGCAGTCATGGGGAGAACATGCAAACTCCACACAGAAAGATCCCGGGATTGAACTCAGGACTACTGAGGACCTTCGTATTGTGAGGCAGCTGCACTAATCTCTGTTCCACCTAACTGCCCTCTCACATCACATGAATAAGTATAATCTATGTCTTTGTTGAGTACCCGGGAGTCAAACAAACTCGAGTCTTTATCAATCAATCAATGTTTATTTACATATCCCTAAATCACAAGCATAATATTGTGAAAGTCCAGTCCATAGTGGATTTAACATAATTGTGAGAGTCCAGTCCAGCAGGAGACCATCCTGAGCGGAGATGGGTCAGCAGCGCAGAGATGTCCCCAACCGATGAACAGGCGAGCGGTCCACCCCGGGTCCCGACTCTGGAAAGCCAGTGGCCACTGGACCTGTGCCACCCCTTCCACAAGGGAGAGGGGGGCAGAAAAGAAAAGAAACGGCAGATCAACTGGTCTAAAAAGGGGGGTCTAATTAAAGGCTGGAGTATACAAATGAGTTTTAAGATAGGACTTAAATGCTTCTACTGAGGTAGCATCATTTATCAACTTGGGAGTCGGTAAAATTTGAGTTATTGTTAAAACCTGGTGTGAACGTCTTCCTGGCGCCATCGTGTGGGTTGCATGGACTATTAATGGAGGACATCGCTTCGCACAGGTTTGACTCTTTATTTTGCAATAAAGTCCCTCGCAGTGTCAGTCAGTCTCTCTGTCAGTGCTCGCACCGGTCTCCTTTTCAGTCGCCCGTGTCTTCCTGTGCTGGTCTTGGTCGCTCCGTGGCTCTCGGTGGTTCTCGCTCGTCTTGATCTTTTGTCTGGCTGTCTTCACTCCAACTCTCTCCTACTCCTTCTGCCACGATTGTTCCTCCTTCTCCCCTTTTATACAGCAGGAAGAGATGCACAGATTGAGAGCAGGTGTGTGTATTACGCACCTGGTTCCGATCGCTGCAGCGTTGCTCCAGGCACGCCTCGCCTCTCCATTCCGCTGCATACTCCGCCTCCTGGCCGCCATCTTGAGTAGGACCACGGTTTGTCCTACCCTGCTTTCGGCCCATCGGCTCCGCCTCTCCACACCTGGCAATCAGTGAAATTTTAATATTCCTTTACCCGGGAGTCAGTACAATTTGAGTCTCTCTTGAGCACCGGTGAGTCCGTGAAACTTGAGTCTTCATAAACACGCGAACCACTGAAATTTGAGTCTTTTGTCGAGCACCCGCAAGTCAGAGAAACTTGAGTCTTTATCAACCGGATAGTCAGCAAAATATGAGGTCTTGTTGAGCGCCCCTGACTCAGTGAAACTCGAGTCTTCATCAACTTGGGAGTCCTTAAATTATGAGTCTTCCTTAAGCACCAGTGAGCCCGTGAAACTTGGGTCTTTATCTACTCAGTTCAATTATTTATTTAAAATAGAGGCAACACATATTAATGAACATATATGCAAAATGTAAAGATGTCGAGTTTTAGCCAAAGGCTGATTTCTGCCTGTTGTCCGCAGACAGGTTGATGTGTACTGTATTTTCCGGAGTATAAGTCGCACCTGCCGAAAATGCATAATAAAGAAGGGAAAAAACATAAATAAGTCACACTGGAGTATAAGTCACATGTTTGGGGGAAATTTATTTGATAAAACCCAACACCAAGAATAGACATTTGAAAGGCAATTCAAAATAAATAAAGAATAGTGAACAACAGGCTGAATAAGTGTACGTTACATGAGGCATAAATAACCAACTGAGAAGGTGCCTGGTATGTTAACGTAACATATTATAGTAATAGTCATTCAAATAACTATAACATATAGAACATGCTATAGGTTTACCAAACAATCTGTCACTCCTAATCGATAAATCCCATGAAATCTTATACGTCTAGTCTCTTACATGAATGAGCTAAATAATATTATTTGATATTTTAGGGTAATGTGTTAATAATTTCACACATAAGTCGCTCCTGAGTATAAGTCGCCCCCCTGGCCAAACTATGAAAAAAACTGCGACATATAGTCAGAAAAATACGGAACATACAATCAAACAACGATAACATTCACAAAAAACTAAGCAAAGTCAGGATCACCAACACAGACTCTGTAACATTCAGGTAATTTAAATGAGAGAGTTAAAAAAAAACAGGTAATTTCTTTGAAAATAACAAAACAATTAAATACTACATTTAATAAAGAAAACTGTATATGTATTGCATTGCACATAGCCTGAATAAAGTACCGTAATATACTGAATTGCATATACAGCCTGTCTAAAGTTTATGATATATTGCACACATGCAGAAAAATAGTGTCATAGTGTATTTATTGCACACAACCCGGATAAAATGTTGGATGTAAAAGTATAGATGTGTATATGATGTTTAACTGCTCATATTATAACATTGCCCGCCTTCCGCCCGACTGTAGCTGAGATAAATAATACAGAAGTCACAGGTCTATTCTAGACCAACACAAGACTCATAAATATACACAAGACTATTGTAAACCTACATGTATAAGCTTTCAAAGACTTTGGAAGACGTACACAAATCTATTTTAGTCGAACATGAGACTATTTTAGACTTACATACAACTATAGTAAAAATACAATGCACTTACAAACACACAAGACACAATTACACAAGTATATTCTAGACCAACACAAGACTATCGCATACCTGCATTACACTTATAGGCCTACACAAGACAATGGCAGATCTATGCAAGTCTATTCCACACCAACACAAGCCACGGCGTGGCCGTGCGCAACCCGAGGGTCCCTGGTTCAAATCCCCACCTAGTACCAACCTCGTCATGTCCGTTGTGTCCTGAGCAAGACACTTCACCCTTGCTCCTGATGGGTCCTGGTTGGGGCCTTGCATGGCAGCTCCCTCCATCAGTGTCTGAATGTGTGTGTGAATGGGTAAATGTGGAAGTAGTGTCAAAGGGCTTTGAGTACCTTGAAGGTAGAACAGCGCTATACAAGTACAACCCATCTATTTATTATTTATAAGCACCAGCGACACCAAATACGCGGTAGAAAAATGGATGGATGGATATATATATATATATATATACATATATATATATTGCCTTTTGGTTCGGGACCCTTTGGCACTGTGTGAGAAGAGGTGGGACTTTCGTGACTTCTGCAGTGCTTTTTTTGTGGACTTCTGGATCGTGCTAATCAGACATATTTGGTCACGGCATGACTGCCAGCTAATCGGTGCTAACATGCTATTTAGGTTATTTGTAGCTATATTTGCACCCAGCCTTTCCTTCCACCCACATTTAATGCCAAACAAACACTTACCAATCGACAGATTTAAGTTGCTCCAGTGTCACAAGATGCGAAAGTCCCGATGGTTTGGTCTGCACATTTGTATGGAGATGTATGGATATATGGATGTATGGATATCCTGCGGCACTCAATTGTTGGTTAGAAGGCGATCGCCGAATAGCGTCGATAGCTATTCGCTCAATAGCTTCAGTTCCTTCTTCAATTTCGTTTTTGCTATCTGCCTCCATACTTCAACCATCCGTTTCAATACATGTGTAATCAGTTGAATCGCTTAAGCCGCTGATATCCGAGTCGAATCCGAGCTAATGTCGCTATATCTTGCTGTGCTATCCACCATGTTGTTTGTATTGGCTTCATTGGATGATGTCACAGGAAAATGGACGGTGGCTTCACAGATAGCGAAAATCAGGCACTTTAAAGCCTTTTTTCGGGATATTCCATGATGGGTAAAATTAAAAAAAAAACTTCGATAAATAAAATAAGCCACTGGGAACTGATTTTTATTGGTTTTCTTTTCTTTTTCTTCTATGTCCCTCTGTGTATCGGCTGGGGACATCTCTGCGCTGCTGGTCCGCTACCCTTGGGATGGTTTCCTGCTGGCTCCGCTGTGAACGGGACTCTCGCTGCTGTGTTTGGACTGGACTCACGCGACTGTGTTGTATCCATTGTGGATTGAACTTTCACAGTATCATGTTAGACCTGCTCGACATCCATTGCTTTCCTCCTCTCTAAGGTTCTCATAGTCATCATTGTCACCGACGTCCCACTGGGTCATTATTGTCACCAATGTCCCACTGGGTGTGAGTTTTCCTTGCCCTTATCTGGGCCTACCGAGGATGTCGTGGTGGTTTGTGCAGCCCTTTGAGACACTAGTGATTTAGGGCTATATAAGTAAACATTGATTGATTGATTGATTTTAACCCTTCTGAAATTGTGTTAATATTCTCCCTTTAAATTGTCTGAATTGAGCCATGGTAATTGTGATTTATTTTTCCTGCTGTTTACTGTCACGGAGAATGACTGGCACACTTCCTGAAGTTTTAAAATAAATAATTCTGAACATGTGTCAATGTCTTCACATGACATCATATGTCATATGTGATGTTTTATGTGTTGTTTACTGTTTTTATTGTAACCTTGCTGCTGCCAGGTCTGCCTTGGAAAAGAGATATTTGATTATTACCTGGTTAAATAAAGGCTAAATAAAAAAAAAAAAATTCCCAGTGTGAATCCTTAAGCGTTCTTTCCACATTTTGCTGTTGATTTTTTGGTATCACTTTCATTTAAATTTTTTGTCTATGTTGTCTATTGTCTATGAAATGTGTTTTTAAAGCATTGCTTGGAAAGCTTTCTTGAACAGAAAAATGCATCTGAAATACCAGTCAATAAATTATGAGATTTTATGATTCTTTCAGGATTATATTTGATAAGAGCCACTCAATTGAGGTTGTTGGATTAGGTGAGACTGGTGGTAAACTGTATTCACTGAGTTAAATTAAAAATTGGTCAGTAATCAGTTTGAGTTTTTTCCCTGTCCTGCACAGGCCAGTGAAAGTTGAGTTTTCATTAACTCACAAAGCAGTAAACTTTGAGTCTTTGTTGAGCACCAGGGAGTCAAACACACTCAAGTCTTTCTCAACCTGGGAATAAGTAAAATTTGAGAGTACAATGAGCAATTGTGAGTAAGGTAAAATCAAGTCTGTATTAACTTGGGAGTCAGTAAAATTCAAACCTTTTGATTGATTGATTGATTGAAACTTTTATTAGTAGATTGCAAACTACACTACATATTCTGTACAATTGACCACTAAATGGTAACACCCGAATACGTTTTTCAACTTTGTTTAAGTCGGGGTCCTTGTTAATCAATTCATGGCAACTTCGTCCAGAACCTGGGAATAAGTGAAATTTAAGTCTTCATAAACCCAGGAGTCATTAAAATTTGAGTCTCCCTTAACCACCAGTAAGAAACTTGAGCTTTCATCAAACCGCGAATAAATAAAATGTGATTGTTTGTTGAGCATCTGCAAATCAGATATATTTAAGCTTTTATCAACCCGGAGTCAGCAAAATACGAGTCCTTGTTGAGCACCTGTGGGTTGGAGAAACTTGAGTCTATTTGTGTCATGATCTGTCATATCAGATCATGCCTTGTCCTGAGTTTGTTGTTATTTTTCTGTGTGTATTTTTAGTTCCTGCCTGGCGCTCTTACTTTGGGGTTTTCACTTCCTGTTTTCTCCTTTCCGGCAGTAGCTTTACGCCTGCCTTTTGAGCATTTTCCCCCCCATTGTTGATGTTTCTTTCTATGCTGAGCTCTTGTACGGATGCTCTGCTCCATATTCTTTGTAAATGTTTTTGCTGTTTTCCAGCATTCCGTTTTGTTTTGTTTTTCGCCTGTCCAGTGTAGTTTTGTTTCCCGGGACAGCTTCTTCTATGCTTTCAGAGCACTTCCTAGCTCTTGTCTTTTGTTTGTTCTTTTATTAAATACCTTGATCACCGACATGCTGCCTCTTCCATTATCTGCATACTTTAAAATCACTACAATCTTCATCATCTCACACGACGCCTCCCTGACAATATGAACCTGATAGTCAGTGAAATTCGAGTCTACAGTGAACATTCGTAATTTAGTAAACTCGAGTCTTCACCAACTTGGGAGTCAGTTAAAAAGTATAAAAAAAAGTATTTGTTTAGCACTTGGAAATCAGTGAGAGTTCAGTCTTCATCAACCCGATAGTCAACCAAAATTTGAGTATTTCTTGTGCACTCGTGAGTTAGTGAAACTTGAGTTTTTAACTACCCAAGTTAAGTCTTTATCAAACCGTGAAGCAGTAAAATTGTTGTTATTTTTCAGCACCCGTGACTCCGACAAACTTAAATGTTTATCAACCCGGCAGTCAGTCAAATTTGAGTTCACAATGAACACTCATTAGCGAGCAAATTAACTCACGTCTTCATCAACCCAGGATTTAGTCAAATTTTAGTCTTTGTTGAGCACTTGGGAATGAATTACTTTTAAGTATTCATAATCCTGGGAAGCAGTAAAATTTGAGTCTTCCTTGAGCACCAGTGAGTCAGTGAAACTTGAACATTCTGCGTAAAAATAACATTTTTCTGTTGAGCACCTTCAAGTAAAAGAAATTCAACTCTTTGTCAACCCAGGAGTCAGCAAAATAGAAGTCTTTGTTGAGAAATTGTGAGTAGGTGACACTTGAGTCCTTATTTGGTATCTAAAATTTGATTCTTTGTTGAGCACAAAGGAGGCCGTGAAAGTTGAGTCTTCATCAAACCAAGGGTCAGTAAAGATTGAGTCTTTATCAAACCATAAAGCAATAAAATATTAGTCCTTTTTGAGCACTCATGAATCAGAGAAATTTGGGTCTTTATCAACACTGGGAGTCAGTAAAATTTGAGTTTACAATTAACACTCATATTAAGCATACTTGCCAACCTTGAGACCTCCGATTTTGGGTGGTCAGGGGTGCGGTGGAGGCGTAGTTTGGGGGCATGGTTTGGGTGTGTGGTTGGCGCGGGGGGCGTGGTTAAGAGGAGAGTATATTTACAGCCAATTCACCAACTCGAGTATATATATATATATATATATATATATATATATATATATATATATATATATATACTAAATACCTAACTTTCAGTGAATTCTAGCTATATATACTGTATTTATTTTATTATATGTATAAATAAAATAAATAGTTGAATTTCAGACGGCACCTATCAAATACGCAGTAATAAAAACACAGTTGTTCTACTAACTGTACTGTGCTTGCTGGTTACTAAAAAACAACAACAACACTAACCTTTCACTATTTGAGTAAAGTCACTTCCGAGTTTCCAGAAGATGGGGCCAGTATGTGCTTTGCCCTGCCGTCTCTCGCTGTCAGCTCTGTTTGTTTTTGTGTTGTTTGCGTCTATTTTCGTCTTTGTCACCTCACTGCTTGTGTATGACCACCAAACACTTTTGGATCTTTGCCCCTTTCCCACTGATATGATCAACTTCGACGTTGGTTTTTCGACATCCCAGTCAGCCTTTTCACCTGGCCGGATTCCTGCCTTCCTTTCCCGCCTTGTGGCTCCTCTCCCCCGCCACCTGCGGGCTGTGTGTCGGGCTCCACCTGGATTAGCTGCGCCCTTGGACGTGCTGGCCCCCGCCAGGTTCGGTCTTGTGAACGCAAGATCTTTGACAAACAAAACGTTCATCCTGAAGGATTTCTTCACTTCCTGCGGACTTGACTTCCTCTGTGTGACGGAAACATGGCTGAGAGCCGGTGAGTCCGCCCCTCTTAATGAACTTCTGCCTCCAGAGTGTTCCTACTTTAATTCTCCGCGGTCGTCCAGTCGAAAAGGAGGAGGATTAGTAGTCGTTTTTAAAAATGACTTCAAATGCTGTCAGATCCGCCTGCAATCCTCCCTTTCAAGCTTCGAACTGTGCATGTTTGTGCTGGAGGGGGCGTGGCCTCCAGCTCCAGCTGAATTATGTGAGATTTTCGGGAGAAAATTTCTTCAGGGAGGTTTTCGGGAGGGGCGCTGAATTTCGGGAGTCTCCCGGAAAATCCGGGAGGGTTGGCAAGTATGCTCATAAGCCAGTGAACTCGAATCTTCGACAATTGGGGAATCAGTGAAATTTAAGTCTTCATCAATTGAGGAGTCAATAAAATGTACGTTTTTGTTGAGCACATGAGAGTCAGTGAAACTCCAGTCTTCATCAACTGAGTTTAAAGGTATTTATATAGTTTTTTAACATTTATTTATCCAGGGTAAGGCAATAAAGTAATAATATAAAGGCACTATAACATACATCCAAAAACGTGGATGCATATGCAATAAGTGCAATATATTTATCTGTACAGTAATCATTTTTTTTAATCTGCGCCTTAATGCCTTTATCCTGCATTACAAGGAGCTAATACAACACAATTTTGTTCTTATCTGTACTGTATAGTTCATATTTGAATGACAATAAAAGGAAGTCTAAGTCTAATAAAAACACATTTTCATGAGCAATGCTGAGCTATCAAAGAGGTATTATATTCATGTCGGAGATGTGGAAGTGTGATGAGGATCTTTCATCTCTCAAGTATTGTTGGAACACATGACTTTTCAAACATAAAACATACATGGAGAATGTCTGCAACTTGTTTCTTTTTTTATAATTAGAATGAATAGTTATAATGAAATAAATCATTGCAGTAATTTGACAGTGAGCTCTGAGTATATGCTTTTACTGCCATATATTGCCTACTTTTAAGTTTGTGCGGTATAAAACAAGTAAATCATCAACACACTATACTACTTAACCTCATCATAGGGTGAGTTTTCATTTTATATAGATGACTGCATGACAATAATATAAATGTTACTTAATACAGTGCCTGTCTACATTATACATATAGTTTGACACCGGGACAGATTTGTTTTCTTTCTACTGTTTCCAATGGGATATATTGTCTTCAAATGGACCTTTAAGTTTGAATCGTAGAATATAGGTCAAGTACGACAGGGTGAGACGAGGTGGAGTCAAAAGTGGCGTGAGCCTACACGTTGACTTTGACCCTGCAGGAACATTTTCAGGGCGTTTCCTTGGCTGTGAAAGTGTCCTTTTATGTGAAGCGGGCCATATGACAGCTTGTCACATGCACTCTCCTCTTAATGCTGGTGACTGTTCCTACTCTATTTTTCTTTCTCAGGTTCTATGATATTTTTCTTTCTCACTTGTTTTGTACTCCATTGTTCATTGTTTATATGCACACAAAGAAGCCTATTCTGTTTAGCAGCGTGTGTGTGCCAATGTTGGCCAGGGCCTTTTTTATTTCATGCATGTGTGCAGTTATACTTACATTTATATATAACATGGTGTACATCTAAACACGTGTGTATTCTGTATGTATGAATGAACAACATTAAATGTGAAATTTGACCTGCTTCTTTGTTATCCTTAATTTGGTTTACACTGACACCATGTGGCTAAACTTTGTAATACAGTTTTAGCCCCATTGTGATTTTCATTGAGGACAAATGTCTGGTTTAAGGATCTCAGAGGATGAAGCCAACATTATTTTAATTTAATTGACATTATATGCCATACTAATATGAAATTCATACTCAAAATCTGTTAAAGTACACACTTGGATGCATAGCGCACCTTTTTAGAATAAACAACAGCATATCAGCACCATCTAAAGCAGACCCGGGCAATTATTTTGAC